>NW_027315790.1:32111906-32114406 GCF_026437365.1 Eucyclogobius newberryi
AGAGATGACTTAGAGGAGGAGAGGAGGAGAGGAGGAGAGGAGGAGAGAGAGAGGGAGGAGGAGGTAAAGAGATGACTTAGAGAGGGAGAGAGGGAGGAGAGGAGGGAGGAGAGGGGGAGGAGGAGGTAAAGAGATGACTTAGAGAGGGGAGGAGAGGGGGAGGAGAGGAGGGAGGAGGAGGTAAAGAGATGACTTAGAGAGGGAGGAGAGGGAGGAGAGGGGGAGGAGGAGGTAAAGAGATGACTTAGAGAGGGAGGCGAGGGGAGGTAGAGGGGGAGGAGGAGGTAAAGAGATGACTTAGAGAGGGAGGAGAGGGAGGAGAGAGGGGAGGAGGAGGTAAAGAGATGACTTAGAGAGGGAGGAGAGGGAGGAGAGGGGGAGGAGGAGGTAAAGAGATGACTTAGAGAGGGAGGAGAGGGAGGGAGGAGAGGGGGGAGGAGGAGGTAAAGAGATGACTTAGAGAGGGAGGAGAGGGAGGGAGGAGAGGGAGTAGGAGGGTAAAGAGATGACTTAGAGAGGGAGGAGAGGGAGGAGAGGGGGGAGGAGGAGGTAAAGAGATGACTTAGAGAGGGAGGAGAGGGAGGGAGGAGAGGGGGAGGAGGAGGTAAAGAGTTGACTTAGAGAGGGAGGCGAGGGAGGAGAGGGGGAGTAGGAGGTAAGAGATGACTTAGAGAGGGAGGAGAGGGAGGAGAGGGGGAGGAGGAGGTAAAGAGATGACTTAGAGAGGGAGGAGAGGGAGGGAGGGAGGAGAGGGAGGAGGAGGAGGTAAAGAGATGACTTAGAGAGGGAGGCGAGGGAGTAGAGGGGAGGAGGAGGTAAAGAGATGACTTAGAGAGGGAGGAGAGGGAGGAGAGGGAGGAGGAGGAGGTAAAGAGATGACTTAGAGAGGGAGGAGAGGGAGTAGAGGGGGAGGAGGAGGTAAAGAGATGACTTAGAGAGGGAGGAGAGGGAGGGAGGAGGAGGTAAAGAGATGACTTAGAGAGGGAGGCGAGGGAGGGAGAGGGGGAGTAGGAGGTAAAGAGATGACTTAGAGAGGGAGGAGAGGGAGAGAGGGGAGGAGGAGGTAAGAGATGACTTAGAGAGGGAGGAGAGGGGGAGAGGGGAGGAGGAGGTAAAGAGATGACTTAGAGAGGGAGGAGAGGGAGGGAGGAGAGGGGGAGTAGGAGGTAAAGAGATGACTTAGAGAGGGAGGAGAGGGAGGAGGAGGAGGTAAAGAGATGACTTAGAGAGGGAGGCGAGGGAGGAGAGGGGAGGAGGAGGTAAAGAGATGACTTAGAGAGGGAGGAGAGGAGGAGAGGGGAGGAGGAGGTAAAGAGATGACTTAGAGAGGGAGGAGAGGGAGGAGAGGGGAGGAGGAGGTAAGATGACTTAGAGAGGGAGGCGAGGAGGAGAGGGGGAGGAGGAGGTAAAGAGATGGATTAGAGAGGAGGGAGGGAGGGGAGGGGGAGGAGGAGGTAGAGAGATTGTCTTAGAGAGGAGGTGAGGGGGAGGAGGAGGTAAGAGATGACTTGAGAGGAGGCGAGGAGGAGAGGGGAGGAGGAGGTAAAGAGATGATTAGAGAGGGAGGAGGGTGGTGAGTGAGTGGGTGTGAGGTGGTAGAGATGACTTAGAGAGGGAGGAGAGGGAGAGAGGGGAGGAGGAGGTAAGTGTACTTGGTGGAGGGAGGGAGGTGAGGGGGAGGAGGAGCTTATGAGATGAGTAGAGAGGGAGGGAGTGGGAGGGGTGGGGTGGTGGTGGTATGGATGTTAGGAGGGAGGGGGTGGAGGGGAGGTGGAGTGGGAGAGATGATTAGAGTTGGGTGGAGAGGGGGTGAGGGGGAGGAGGAGGTAATGAGATGACTTAGAGAGGGAGGCGAGGGAGGAGGGGGGAGGAGGAGGTAAAGAGATGACTTAGAGTGGGGGAGGAGAGGGGGGGAGGCTGAGGAGGGCGTTAGAGAGGGATGATTTAGAGGGAGGAGAGGAGTGACAGAAATGAGAGAATGCAGAGGAAGCGTCTGGTGAGGTGGAGAGAAATAAAGAGAGATAAAAGGGGTGAGAGAGAAACGGGTGCAGAGCAAAGAGGACGAGAGAGAAGATGGAGAAGGAAGAGTGAGAGAGAAAGGGAGGAGTGGAGAGAAGTGAGAGACAGAAAAGAGAGGTGAAGAAGCGAGCTACACGAGTAAATAGAGAAGACAGAAAAGAACGAAAGAGGAAAAAGGAAAGAAGAGGGAGGAAGGGCGGCGAGGAGAGAGAAAGGTGAGAGAGAGAGGGAGCTCTGGAGGAGCAGCGGCTCTACGGCTTCTTTTAATAACATCCAAAGTGTGTCCGGATGAAGAGAGCGCACGGGGAGGTGAAGGAGAGAGCAGACGAGAGAGAGAGAGAGAAGGAGGGATTAAGAAGAGAAGAGTGAATTCAATCCACACGGTCGTTTTATTTAAACATCGTAACGACAGTATTTAAATAAAAGAAATGCACTGTTTTCACTCCTGGTGGTCGAGCAGTGTAAACGCAGCTCTCGACCA
>NW_027315790.1:32121906-32176906 GCF_026437365.1 Eucyclogobius newberryi
ACCTCTCCCTCCATCTCCTCCACCTCTCCCTCCATCTCCTCCACCTCTCCCTCCACCTCTCCCTCCATCTCCTCCACCTCTCCCTCCATCTCCTCCACCTCTCCCTCCATCTCCTCCACCTCTCCCTCCACCTCTCCCTCCATCTCCTCCACCTCTCCCTCCATCTCCTCCACCTCTCCCTCCACCTCTCCCTCCATCTCCTCCACCTCTCCCTCCATCTCCTCCACCTCTCCCTCCATCTCCTCCACCTCTCCCTCCATCTCCTCCACCTCTCCCTCCATCTCCTCCACCTCTCCCTCCATCTCCTCCACCTCTCCCTCCATCTCCTCCACCTCTCCCTCCATCTCCTCCACCTCTCCCTCCATCTCCTCCACCTCTCCCTCCATCTCCCTCACTTCTCCCTCCATCTCCTCCATCACACTCTCCTTTCCATCTCTCCAACTCTCCAGGACTACACCAAGATTAAACCAGGACTAACCAGGATTAAAGCAGGACTAATCTGGGCGAATCAGGGCTCATCTGGGACGGGGATGAGTCCGTCTACAGGAGGTGGAGCGGCTGGTGCAGAGGTAACAACCTGGAGTGCAACGTCCAGAAAACAGTGGAGATGATCGTGGATTTCAGGAATGTCACTGCCCCCCAGCCCTCCCCCCAGCTCCCCCCTCACTATCTCAGACCCCCCCATCTCCACTGTGGACTCCCTCCTCTTCCTCTGCACCACCATCACCCGGGACCTCAAGTGGAGCCACCATCAGCTCCTCATCAAGAAGGCCCAGCAGAGGATGTACTTCCTGCGGCAGCTGAGGAAAGCCAATCTGACAGTAGAGATGATGGTGCAGTTCTACACGGACATCATTGAGTCCATTCTCACCTCCTCCATCACCTCCTCCATCACCTCCTCCATCATTTCCTCCATAACCTCCTCCATCACCTTCTCCATCACCGTGTGGTACGCTGGAGGCACAGCCAGAGACAAACAGAGACTACAGCGCATTGTGCTCTGCTGAGAAGGTGAGCGGCTGCAGACTTCCATCTCTGGATCACAGCTGACCCTTCTCACCATGGACATGGACTATTTGAGCCACACCCCTCAGGCAGGAGGCCTCTCCCCTCAAGCAGGCGGCCACTCTCCTCAGGCAGGAGGCCACTCCCCTCCAGCAGGAAGCCACTCCCCTCAGGCAGGAGGCCACTCCCCTCAGGCAGGAGGCCACTCCCTATCCGGACCAGAACCTCCTGGTTCTGCTCCTGCCACTTTAACCATTTCACCACTCACTGTCCACTTTCTGCATCACATGTAAACTCAACTGCACATTTGTGTACATATTAAGCCTTTTTAAAAAAAAATCTATAGCTTATTGTTATTCCATCCCATAGATTTAAATAGTTTCTCTTTTGACTTGTTCATTGTCCATTGTTTTATGTTGCACCGAATCACAAAGACAAGTTCCTATGTTTGTGAATTCTGTTTATTGACAATGGCAATAAACCATTTCTGATTCTGATTCTAAACCAGGACTAAACCAGGTGAAAACCAGGTCTAAAGCAGGTCTAAAGCCGGACCATCCTCTCTCACCTTGTGCGCTGCCAGTCGCTTGTGTATGAAGCCCATCTCGGTGAGGTACTTCATCCCGGAGGCGACTCCGCTGAGCAGATCCATCA
Source organism: Eucyclogobius newberryi (assembly GCF_026437365.1). NCBI lineage: Eukaryota > Metazoa > Chordata > Actinopteri > Gobiiformes > Gobiidae > Eucyclogobius > Eucyclogobius newberryi. Next base: position 32,123,566 of record NW_027315790.1, read on the forward strand.
GCTGGATGACGCTCAGCTGCCCCTCGTGTTTCTACAGTCAAAGCAGGTCAAACACACAAATACAAATAACGTCAGTGCAAAGAATATGAGAAGAAAATGGGATCCAAACAGATCCGCAGCTGTCGTGCGGCTCGCATTACGCCCAGTGAGCCACATCCTTTTATTAGGACAATAAAAATAAACAGGCAATTAATTTAAATGGTTATGGAGCTGCAGCAGTGGTTTAGAGCCACTGTAGCGCATTAAAGAAGGATCGCAGGAGGAAACAAGACTGGGACAGGAATAAAAGAGGCAAAACAAGGGCTAAACCAGGGATAAAACAGGGCTAAACAAGGGCTAAACCAGGACTAAACCAGGACTACGCAGGTCAGGTACACTTAAGACTGCTGAAGCTAAACCATGTCTAACTCAACTTCAAACCAGAATAAACGAGGACTAAATCGAGGCCACGACCCCCAACATTTAACGATTCTGGCCGTTGCTGAACTTACCCTGAGGAAAGAGTCCAAGGAGCCGTTGGACATGCTCTCCTGCACGATCATCATGGTGTTACCTGCAAACACACAACCAGACACACACACACACACACACACACACACAGCGTAAATATTCGAGGTTTGGAAAAACACACTGCAGAGAGAAACAGGAGCATGTGGCTCTGAGGCGATGGCCATTACGGTCCAGTCATCCATCATCACTGAGAGGAGACGGAGCCAGACCCGCTCGCCAATCCGCTCACCGCCCACTCGCCAGCCCGCTCGCCAATCCGCTCACCGCCCACTCGCCAACCCGCTCGCCAATCCGCTCACCGCCCGCTTGCCACCCGCTCGCCAGCCCACTCGCCAACCCGCTCGCCGCCCCCTCGCCGCCCCCTCGCCGCCCCCTCGCCGCCCGCTCGCCGCCCCCTCGCCGCCCACTCGCCGCCCGCTCGCCGCCCGCTCGCCGCCCACTCCGATCATGCAACGTTCTCAGACATTTGGCCTGTTTGACCACTGTATTTGGTACGATTTAACTCCTGAAGTCTGTGTTTGTGTTAGCGACAGCTCCTCTACTTTAAAATGACCGGCTTGTTTTCGAGGTGAGCTAGCCTATTGCTAGCGCACGTTCCCTCGGACGCGCTCGCGTGGTCCTAGGGCGCTCGGGAGTCAGTTTCCATGCATGTGCTTTCTTATCTCGGAAACACAGGGTTTTGATATCGCCGACAATAAAATCCACTCTTTCGCAGAGTTTAACAGAGCTAACGGTAAGCGCGGTAGCCGCTTCCTCAAAAGCTAAGCGTGACTTGGATTTTGGTCGTAGCGTTTCTGTGAAGGACAAACGTTTACGACAAATCAGCCTCAGTGACATGAGGCGCGGGGAAATCATGCGGCGGCTTCTTTTTCACTCAAGCTCCTGACTTCTTTTCCCCGACTTGCGTGAATGTTCGTCTTTGTTTGCCCGACTCTGAGAACAAATGTTTGGAGTCTTGACGGACGTTGTTGGCGTCCTGCACTCGCTGGATAGTGGGTGATAAACAGTGGCTCTTCTACATTGAAATGAAAGTACTTTAACTGTCCATCGTGAAAAACCTTGCTGCATCTCAATAATCTCAATATGTCGTCGTCATCGTCGCTCTTTAACCCACAAAACTCCACCCGCTCTCTCAGTTACAGCCTCGTCCTCCACCTCTTCCCTCGTCCTTATCTTCTTCCCTCGTTCTTCCTCCTCGTCTTCCCTTGTCCTCTTCTCTCGTCCTCGTCCTCTTCCCTCGTCCTCTTCCCTCGTCCTCTTCCCTCGTTTGTCCTCCTCGTCTTCCCTCGTCCTCTTCTCTCGTCCTCCTCCTCTTCCCTCATCTCCCTCTCTTCCCTCGTCCTCTTCTCTCGTCCTCCTCCTCTTCCCTCGTCCTCCTCTTCTTCCCTCCTCTTCCCTCTTCTCCTCTCGTCCTCCTCGTCCCTTGCCCTCCTCCTCTTCCCTCCTCCTCTTCCCTCGTCCTCATCCTCTTCCCTCGTCCTCCTCTTCCCTCGTCCTCCTTCTCTTCCCTCGTCCTCCTCCTCTTCCCTCGTCCTCCTCCTCTTCCCTCGTCCTCCTCCTCTTCCCTCGTCCTCCTCTTCCCTCGTCCTCATCCTCTTCCCTTGTCCTCGTCTTCTTCCCTCCTCCTCTTCCCTCTTCCTCCTCCTCTTCCCTCGTCCACTTCCCTCCTCCTCCTCCTCTTCCTCTTCCCTCGTCCTCTTCCCTCCTCCTCCTCTTCCCTCCTCCTCCTCTTCCTCTTCCCTCGTCCTCTTCCCTCCTCCTCCTCTTCCCTCCTCCTCCTCTTCCCTCCACCTCCTCTGTTCCCCTCTCCCGGCACGAGCCCGGCTCCGGTCCAGCCCTGGCCAGACTGCGGCAATGAATTACGAGGAGGCCGAGTCGGTTGGGGTTGAACGGCCGCCAGACACGTAACCGACTTAATGCCGAAAATTAGCCGCCGGCGATTCGTTTTTCGCGGCGATGATGGAGGATCCGCGGTCGCGCTTCACGGCCGGAGCTTTTAGAGACAGTTAGAGCGAGCGTTAGTTCATAATTCAGGGGCGGAGAGCGAGTTTATGGGAGGAAAGTGTCCACGGCCCACGTATTATATTCTGCACCGTAAGATATCGAGTGGTTGATAAAGAAACAGACGCTGCAAACGTGTCGTACAAAAATGACTCGAATACCAAAATCTTACGAGTGCGATAGCGTTCTTTCCTGTTTTGAGATTGCAGCGCGCAGACTCAAAATGCTAAAGCAGCAAAGCAAAACAAAGCTAGCTACTTAGAAGACGTACAGTTCCAGTAGGTGGCGGTAAACGCACCACTAAACGCCATTAAAAGTAACACAACAGAACAAAGCTAGCGAACTCGTGTTAAGATTGAAAATATGACGTTATATTATGCGTCCAACATTAACCAAACAAATTTATTGCATAAATGGACGTGAACTTGGAATAGTAATAGTTTTGTGTGTGAATTGAAGAGCGTAATTCAGGTATGATTTGGATTTGATTAAATAAGAAAACATTTGTAATGTTCGGGCGACTGCTCTTACTCTGCACGTGTCAAAGTGCTCAAAGACCGGGTCAAAAATGTGCCCATAATGTTGTTGTGCGGACATTCGGCAGCAGCGTGGATGAGGCTCACGGTCGTCGCCGGAGGACCCACAGGTGCGCCGGAGCAGAAGGTTCACACGAGGAGCCCGAGTCCACCAGACGCAGCGAAAGTGAGAGACGCTGCCCCCGCTGGGCCCAGAGGACCAATTACGGCGCTGACACATCTGCCGGGACACACACGCCACCGCACGACTTTTAAGTATCTGAAGCTGACGTTCACCGCGTGCAAGAGCAGCTGAACGGACGGTCTTCAAAAGAGTTTGTGCTCCAGGTTTCTTCTGCCGTCGTTGAGCGATCGTCTCGGCGGCTAAATTTAATCCATTTGATGCTTTTGTTTCTGATCGGATCTATGGATGTTGAGATGACCAATTTCTAGCGTCCGTCTGTGAGAGTCAGATCTCTCCTTCACTCTGGAACTCCTCCAGGTTTATACTTTTTCCCAAGGTTTTTTTTTTGTTGTTTTTCCCGGCCGAGAAGGAGGGTCTAAGGACAGAAGGAGGGTCTAAGGACAGAGGAGGGTCTAAGGACAGAAGGAGGGTCTAAGGACAGAGGAGGGTGTAAGGACAGAAGGAGGGTCTAAGGACAGAAGGAGGGTCTAAGGACAGAGGACTCTGGGACATCGCCCCCTCGTCCCCACGGACATTGTTTAATCCGTTTTTCACTGTCGCCCTCAGAGTTAACCGATTTTTTGGGCGTTACAACAATAAATTGAATTGAAATGTGTTGAAATTACTGTGGGAAAAAAACGTCACAATTCAAGGATTATTCACGATTATCGAGACTGTGACCAAACAGTGAAATCTTACATTTTCTTTCGTTCCCGTGGTCTGAAATGTGACTGCTCCTCAAGTTTGTGAGCGGTTTTATGGAATTTAACGTTCGAAAAGTCAAAATAAAGTACAATGTGGCAAAATGAGCCAGATTAAAAAAGTTATTTACATGTGGGACAATAAAGGAATATCTTATTTAGGTGTATTTTTTGGGCGTTAGATTGAACTAAAAGATTTGAATTTGCTTCACAAACGGTCATGATTATTATTTTTGATAATCCTGCGACCTGAATAACCACAATTATCGATTAAACTAACAATCTTGACGTCCTTTATCATATCTCTCCACGTTTTTCCAGCTCGTCTCCTCAGGCCGTTGTGTCCAAACGCATCCAAACCGAAAATCTCCTCTTCTTTTTTCAGTTGCCAGGTTTCAGTTATGGTTTTTATCCAATCCACTTCATTTTAATAAACCGAAACATTGCCAAAGTCGCTGCATGCAAAACGTTAAACACACTTGCTCGACCAGTGCGCCAACAATTTTAAATAACGCTGAAAAGGCTGTATTTTCTCCACTTTCTATCATCAAATTCCACACATTTTACAGCACTTCAAACGACAGTGTCTTTGGCGTAAAGGTCAAAGACACAAAAGGAAGTAAATCGATGGCGCGACTCTTTGGTTTTGACAAAATGAGACTTTTCCGTTTCGGCTTCTACAACGTGACGGTGAAGGCGGCGGGACCGGGACCTCTGCCGTCGTCCGCGGTAACCTCCCCTCCTCGTTCCCTTACGCGCTCTCCATCAGCGCGCTCCGTCTCTCCGCGGGACCTCAATTGCCATCTATCGACTGAGAGCGGCCCGCGGACGCGCTTTTACCGTTCCGTCGTCCCGCGTCGTCCCGCCCCCCCGATCGCTGCCGTTCTTTACCTCCTCCGACCCCGCCCCCCCCGTCAGAGCGGGCCGCATCGCAGAGGTCGAGACGCGCTGACTTTACGGGACGCACTCTCGTTTTGCAACCGAACGACAGGAGGGAAAGCTGGCTACATGCTTTTACCGTATTTTCTGGACTATAAGCTGCACCTTTTTTCATCGTTTTGGCCGGGGTGCGACTTATACTTATATTTATACTTATATACTTAAACTCCAGAACGACTTATATGTGATATTATTTGTTATTTTCACACTTTTCATACGCCAGTGCAACTTATATATGTTTTTTTCATCTATATTATGCATTTTTTGGCTGGTGCGACTTATAGTCCGGAAAATACGGTAATAAGGTTCCTTAAAACTAGTCAATACATGTTCAGTCAAAGTACTTCAGACCTTTCGTGCTCTACATGAGCCACGTGTTTATTGTATTTTGAATTACTGTGTTGAGCACTTTGTGAATTAATGTCCGTGAAAAGCACTATTCAATTAAAGTTTACCATATTTTCTGGACTATAAGTGGCACCTTTTTTCATAGTTTTGGTCGGGGTGCGACTTACACTTATATTTATACTTATATACTTATACTCCAGTGCGACTTATATGTTTTTTCATCTCTATTATGCATTTTTTGGCTGGTGCGACTTATAGTCCAGTGCGACTTATACTCCGGAAAATACGGTTCTTACTTGTGAACAAATAATTAGGGCTTATTAATGTATCATAAACAGAAAAAATGTGATTTATTTCTTGCGTTGTGTTGGGTTTATCGTGTCAGTGGCATGAAGTAATGTCAATATAATAGTTTTCAGTGAGTCCAAATGTCTCATCGTGAACCCCTGCTCCCCCCCGGCTCCTCCCCACCTGACTTACCGCTGGTGATGACGCCCTCCAGCCGGATGATGTTGGCGTGGTCGAACTGGCCAAGGATCCCCGCCTCGCTGAGGAAGGACCGCCTCTGCTTGTCCGAGCAGCCGGCCCGCAGCGTCTTGATGGCCACGGGAAGCTCGCGTTTGCTGGGCAGCTTCAGGCAGCCGCGGCACACCTCGCCAAAGTCGCCTGCAGGGGGCGACAAACACGCGCCGGAGTCACGCCGCGTTCAGTCGCGCGGCGGTCGGTTCGATCGCGTCGACACTTGAACATGAATAGCTAATAAGTCAGTTTTGAGAAGGTTATTTTGATGAATTTAATGCGTCAGTAAATATGCAAATCAAGTATTTAGTGGAAAAAGGGGCGGATCAGATAATGTTGCTCGTCTTTGTTTAATGTTGCGTAACGTCGTGACTCTGTTCACGCCTTCTGTAAAACGCATACGAAATAAACAAATAAAATAATCAGGACTCTTTTGAAAACGTCACATCGTTTTCGTGCGCGTTTATTTGCCAACGGGAAAATTATACCAACTTCAGCAGCAGATTTCTCTATTCGACAAAAAAATTTCTTATATTTATACATCAAAACGACCACGCCCACTTCCATCCACATCAGTATTCTACAGTCACAAGTTGCACATGTGTTTCCATGGAGATGATTCTGAGATACCTACTCTACATACTTTTACTAAAGCACAGTACTTTTACTTTTGTACTTTGTTACTTCCCAGGACCCCCGTCTCACCCGTCTCACCCTCAGCAGTGACTTGTCTCTCACCCGTGTGCACGATGCGCTCGATCTTGATGCTGGAGTTGTCCAGTTCTTTGGCAAAGGCGTGCACGGCCTGCAGCAGGTCCTCACACGTCTCTGGGTCGATGTACGTCCTCCGAGTGGGAATCTTAACTGCAAAACACACACACACACACACACCGAAACAGGCAAAACAAAAGTACAAAGATTCAAAAATGCGAGACGGGGCGGTTCACAGCGACTCCATCTCATTCTACGGGTCACTGGAGAACGCCGGGATTATTATAGCTGCTGGTGCGCTCACACTTTACGGCTCGGGAGATTTATTTTGACAAAAGCGGAGATGCTTTTGTGTGTTTTGTGTGTGTGTTTTATGTGTGTGTTTTGTGTGTGTGTTTTGTGTGTGTGTTTCATGTGTGTGTTTTGTGTGTGTGTTTTGTGTGTGTGTTTTGTGTGTGTTGTTGCTGTCACACCGGCAAACCTGCAGAACTCTATCTCTGCAGTGAAACGACACAAAAGAACACTGGAGCGACATCATCAGATCCAGACGGCGAGCGACTGTTCGGAGGCTTCGGCGCTTGTCCTCGAGCAAGACACTTCACCCGCTCTCCACCCATTGTCGCGCGTCTTAATTAAACAACTGGCACTCGTTCTCAGCGCCCATGAAGAGGCGGATGAAGTGTCGGGAGGATTGTGACGAGACGACAATTACAATCATCTTAATTAATGAGTGGAGTCCGCGAGAACGAGACCAAGACCACATTTAGAAGGAGAAAAAACGGCGTTCGATTTGCGATTCAGGCTTCGTTTTGGTTTTATTTGTGTTTTTTGTTTCTGTCTGGCAACGCGACGAGGTCTTGTGGCATGAGATCTAACGTGTTTCGATAACCGTTATCGTTCACCGGACCATAGAGACTCCCCAAAACCACCGGCCCGCGGGCCAAAACCGGGCCGCGGGACTGGGTCCAAGAGGCAAAAGTTGGATGTTGAAATGTACTTTCTTTTTTGTTTTACGTGTGTTTTACTATGGAAATGTAGAGCCAATGAACATTAAGTCAGTAATAAGACAATAGCTTCATATTTAGAAGGGTTTGTACTCATTTTACGGTGTAGTTAAAGGCCCCACCCCCTTCAAATGCAGCTCTAAAACACAATGACATCAGTTATACACCTTATTTGTACATATTCGACATCCACAGTCACAATTTTTTTACATTTATTTAGATAAAAGTGCATTTAAAAAGTCTCATCGTACAAACTAAATGATTTTTTGACCAATCGCTAACTCATAATATTGAAAATAAGTGAATAAATAATCATCATAATGTCAGTTTGCAGAGAATAAGGATCATCTTTGGAGAGTTAAAGCTGCATAACTTTTCTGATGAGCTTATCGCCCCTTGAAATAAAGACTAGACTAAATTTACACTGAACGTCTCTAAGATTGTGGCAGCACCTGGTCAGATTACAGGTCAGATCCGTGGAGAGGCAAGCTCTGAAGCTACAGTTCCCTCACACGTACTTGACTTTCCTCTCGACTGCACAGAGGCCAAAGTGGAAATAGAAATTACAGTTTTCGTGGTCTTTTCCCCTCGAGCCGCTGCTGAGCTTTGGGCCCTAATGTTGTGAGAAAATCGGGTCCAGAAAAATCAATAAAGTTCAGCCGAGGATCACAGGCGAGAGACGCTGGACCTCTGCTCCTTCTGGACTTTCTGGACATTCTGGACCTTATACAGCGTTTACTGGACACTTCATTAATTCATTTGATTCATTTATACAGGGAAAAGCCAATGAGAAACGTACTCTTTTTCACCCCGTTAAAACATAGATTAAACAACAGGATACTAAAACACAAATAAAACTAAAATAATTTGGGCAAACCAAGAAAAGTTACGTAATGCAGCTTTAATGACAAAAAAATAAAAAATAAAGTGCTGCTAACGTCAATGAAAAAGAAAAGCCAAATAGAAATGAATATATCCTTGTAATAAATGACTACTGACACTTTGGATGTCAAGATTATTCGTTTAATCGATAATCTTGATTATTCAGGTCACAATATAATCGTAAAGACTAAAAATTGTGACAGTTTTAGGAGGAATGTATAGAAAAGCGAATTTTTTTAAACTAAATTAAGTATTTTTGGGGTTAAATTAAGAGAAATCTGAAGATTTTAGAAGCAAAATGAATTTCTTTCTGCTAAGCATTTCTTCAAAATCTAATTTTTTTATCTTACCGTTTATGTCAAATTTATCATTCATAAAGTTTGATTTGATAAAGCAGCTCACGTATTGAGGAGCGATAAATGTGTTCAGGAAACAAGAAGGAAAGAAAATGAAGGATTTTATTGTTGTTTTGGTCGTGACGTCAATAATCGCGAATAATCGTAAAATCGCGACGTTTCTCCTCTCGACAATCCTTACGCCGACATTCAAAACCGTGACATCCGGACTCGCCGCCGAAACAACATTGAGCCTGGCAACGCGGCTCTGAAACGGCACAAAGGAGCTCAGACGACCAGTTCGGGCTAAGATTTTGCTTGCGTCGTTTCGCTCGCTCCGTCTCGGCCGCTCTGCTTTTCGTGCATCTTTCCTCTCGCCATTGTTCGCCTCGTCTTTAGCACGTGCGTGGCAGAGATAGCGGGCTAAGGAAACACATCCCCGAGAAGGTGCGCTGCGGCGAGGCCTCAGATCCACCGACTCGCCGCTTTGATCCGGCCCTCAGGAATTCGCAAGGTCGACGACACAAAACAAGACGGGGCGAGCGCAGGACGAGAATGCTAAAGCGCCCGGGCCTTTTGTGAGCATGTTTAATGGGAATCCGACACGGCGCCGAGCCAAGTGCTTAGAATGCGTCCCGAGTATTTACGAGGCTTCAGTTAATAATAATAATAATAATAAATTGTAGTAATAAAAAAAACGCGGCGCGAATGGTGCACATTGTAGTTTGCAAATTGGGAAAACATTTTTCAATAATCCCACTGCAGCAGACGCAATTGTGAGCCTAAACACGTAAGAACCAAGCGCCTTAGTTTGTTTGGCACTTTCCAAAGCGTCGCAGAGTAGTTCATATTTAAGGACACGACGGCAGAGGTTTTCACCAACAATTTGCATCACATTTGTTAGTAACTCTCACTCCGAGGAGAAGGAGAAGCTGCGAACAGAAGCAACACTTTGGGGACGTTTTTAGCTCTTCTCGCTCTGGCTCAGGCGTTCACTTTCTCATCAAAACCGGGACAAAGCGTGAACTAGAAAAGGACCGAACAGAGCCTCAAATCAAGACTAAAACGGGATCAATTTAGTTGTGTGAGCGTTTTTCTTTGACACAAAGATCCGCGAGGGACAAAACAATTCCAGTCAACCACTTTCAACCATGAACGATTCCTGTGACCGAATAGTACAAGAGAGAAGGAGGGTCAGGAGAGAGGAAGGAAACGAGAAGGAGGATCCAGAGCGAGAAAGGAGCTGAGAAGGAGGGTCAGGAGCAAAGAAGGAGATGAGAAGGATGATCTAGAGCTAGGAAGGAGAAGAGAAGGAGGATCTAGAACAAGAAAGGAGAAGAGAAGGAGGATCTACAGCGAGGAAGGAGAAGAAAAGGAGGAACTAGAGCCAGGAAAGAGACAAGAAGGAGGGTCAGGAGTGAGGAAGGAGACGAGAGGGAGGGTCAGGAGTGAGGAAGGAGACGAGAAAGAGGGTCAGGAGCGAGGAAGGAGACGAGAAGGAGGGTCAGGAGCGAGGAAGGAGACGAGAAGGAGGGTCAAGAGTAAGGAAGGAGACGAGAGGAAGGGTCAGGAGAGAGGAAGAAGACGAGAAGGAGGATCTAGAGCAAGGAAGGAGACGAGAAGGAGTGTCAGGAGAGAGGAAGGAGACGAGAAGGTGGGTCAGGAGAGAGGAAGGAGACGAGAAGGAGGATCTAGAGCAAGAAAGGAGACGAGAAGGAGTGTCAGGAGTGCAGAAAGAGACGTGAAGGAGGGTTATAACTTGTATTATTATTATTATTTTTTTTTTTTTACATATATTTTTCCTTCTTTCTCTCTTTCTTTTCACAGGTCAGTTCGTTTGATGTTCACATTTGTTCTTTTATCTATAGTTAATGACTTATCTGATTACGTTCGTTATCAGACTCCCCCCCGACCGCGTAAAACGTTCCCGCCGCCGTTACCGTTAGCGACACGTTTGAGTCACTGACCGCGACATCGTGAGGCAGTTCCCTCCTCTGCCTCTCCACACTTCTCCCCGTTTGTCTCTATAAACCGCCGTTAACAACCGGCAAATAAACCCGTAATAACCACGCGCGGCGGAGGTGGCGGCGGACGACACTTTTCAATTAGGAACCCGCCGCCTCTGACCTCCGCCGTCGCTCTTCCAGGGAAAAGGCGCGGCGTTTTTCCCCCTCCCCCCGCAGTGGAAAAGCCTCAGAGAGAGTGAGATGTGATTACGGCTGAGGATCGACCGGCGCGAGCCCAGAGAGGAGCCTCATAACTGGGTATCGAGCGGTCTGCGGCGCCGGGCGTGTGGATGTGTGGATATGTACGCGAGATTATGACGAAGAGAGAGGCCGTTCTATTTAAGGCCGGAGCTAAGTGGACGATCGAAGGCCGGGCGTCGCCTCGTATTGGACGTTGAAGCGGCCACTGGGATCGCGGGGAACGAAGCGGCGTTTTTGGGCCGTGACGCGTCGATATCCGAGAGGGGAAATTGTCGAGCTGAAAGTGTCGGGACGCTTTCAGTAAAACTGCAATGTTTTGGTGCATGAATTTGTTGTTGTTGTTGTTGTTGTTGTTGTTGTTGTGTGTATTCTCGAGAAAAAAATATTTTTTGTTGGACTAGAAACCTTTCTGAAACATTTGGAAAACTGTTTTAGTTTCAACCGGAGCGTAAAATCCACAGTTTGCAGGTTAATGCGTGATCACTGCCAATTAATATGCAAATAGGAGACGATTAATATGCACACAACGACCATATTTACGCGGATGTGGGTCATTGTGATGCGTTTAATCAATTCAGATTAAATTTAGTTGAGGGTGATCTAAAAAACTGATTTATTTGTTTGCTGCGTTGTCTTTCCGCAGTCTCAGCCTCATTTATCGCTCCAGTCCGGCCCCTTTTTTCATCGATTTGGCCGGGGTGCGACTTATACTTATATTTATATACTTATACTCCGGAGCGACTTATATGTGATATTATTTATTATTTTCATATACTTGCATACTGCATTTATACTTTTGCATAATAGACTTATACTGCGACTTATACTCCGGTGCGACTTATACTCCGGGAAATACGGTAGCTTAACTTTAGATATTACTCAATTATATATATTTTCTAATTACGTTTGAAATGTTACAAATACTGGGCGGTGTAAAAAGTACAGTGTAAAACGTGTAAAACGTGTAAACGGGACCCCCAACCACCAGGCCGTGGCCCAAAACCGGGCCGCGGGCCACCTGTTTCCAGTCCCCAGAGGCAAACGTAACATAGGTTTTATGTGTTATAATTTTTTGTTTTTTAGTCTGTTGCTATGTCCCAATATTCTCTGTGTGTTTGACCATGAAAATATAGAGCCAATAAATCTAATAAACAGAAAACATAATTACTACAGTATTTTAACAGTTGCAGAAGAGTTTGTTCACATTTCACGCTGTTGTTACTGAAAATACGTACAACCTAGAATTATACTCAATCTGAACATGAGAACTTTTTTTTAGCACAATTTTAACGTTTTTTTTTAATTTTTTTTTTTTTATCAGCCTTTTACACAAAACTTGAATATGAATTAAACCGTTTAAAGACACGATCTGCATATGAGCTCTGTGCTGTGTTTTTGGTTTGGAAAGAGAGACGGTCGACTGGGACTTGTGCTGTTCTCAAGTTTTTATTATTAAATCACTAGAAATTGTATTACTTTTCTCCCATTGGCAAAAACACAACAGGCACAAATATATATATATTACTTTACTTCGGTTTAAAGAACTTAATCCTCTGAATGCCTCGAATAATTCAAACAAAGAAAACGCCATCAAAATTGTAACCGATTGTCAACTTAAGTTGATCTGAATTGATTAAATGCATCATAATGACCCACATCCGTGTAAATATGGTCGTTTGTGCATATTAATTGTCTCCTATTTGCATATTAATTGGCAGTGATCACGCATTAACCTGCAAACTGTACGCTCCGGTTGAAAGTAAAATAGTTTTCCAAATGTCTGTCTTTAGGAGCAGCTGTCGAGAAGAAGAAACCAAACCACAGCCCCTGAAGAAGCTGCAGAGCCCCCTGAAGAAGCTGCAGAGCCCCCCTGAAGAAGCTGCAGAGAGCCCCCCTGAAGAAGCTGCAGAGAGCCCCCCTGAAGAAGCTGCAGAGCCCCCCTGAAGAAGCTGCAGAGCCCCCCCGAAGAAGCTGCAGAGCCCCCCTGAAGAAGCTGCAGAGCCCCCCCGAAGAAGCTGCAGAGCCCCCCTGAAGAAGCTGCAGAGCCCCCTGAAGAAGCTGCAGAGCCCCCCCGAAGAAGCCGCAGAGCCCCCCCGAAGAAGCCGCAGAGCCCCCCTGAAGAAGCTGCAGAGCCCCCCCGAAGAAGCTGCAGAGCCCCCCTGAAGAAGCTGCAGAGCCCCCCTGAAGAAGCTCCAGAGCCCCCCCTGAAGAAGCTGCAGAGCCCCCCTGAAGAAGCTCCAGAGCCCCCCCTGAAGAAGCTGCAGAGCCCCCCTGAAGAAGCTCCAGAGCCCCCCCTGAAGAAGCTGCAGAGCCCCCTGAAGAAGCTGCAGAGCCCCCCTGAAGAAGCTCCAGAGCCCCCCCTGAAGAAGCTGCAGAGCCCCCCTGAAGAAGCTGCAGAGCCCCCCTGAAGAAGCTGCAGAGCCCCCCTGAAGAAGCTGCAGAGCCCCCCCTGAAGAAGCTGCAGAGCCCCCCCTGAAGAAGCTGCAGAGCCCCCCTGAAGAAGCTGTGGAGCCCCCCTGAAGAAGCTGCAGAGCCCCCCTGAAGAAGCTGCAGAGCCCCCCTGAAGAAGCTGCAGAGCCCCCCTGAAGAAGCTCCAGAGCCCCCCCTGAAGAAGCTCCAGAGCCCCCTGAAGAAGCTGCAGAGCCCCCCTGAAGAAGCTCCAGAGCCCCCCCTGAAGAAGCTGCAGAGCCCCCCCTGAAGAAGCTGCAGAGCCCCCCTGAAGAAGCTGTGGAGCCCCCCTGAAGAAGCTGCAGAGCCCCCCTGAAGAAGCTGCAGAGCCCCCCTGAAGAAGCTGCAGAGCCCCCCTGAAGAAGCTGTGGAGCCCCCCTGAAGAAGCTGCAGAGCCCCCCTGAAGAAGCTGCAGAGCCCCCCTGAAGAAGCTGCAGAGCTTTAGGAGGAAATTATGCTTGAAACAAAAGCTACATTATTGTTGTTGGCGACTTAAACCTTGAAATGATTGAATGCAGTACATTTATTCTTGTAAGTCTTGAGTCTTGCTGAATAGAGAATATGTTATTTACATGTCAGCACGTAGTAAACTATTGTACGTTTCTCTCCTCCTTCTCCCTCTTATCCTTCGCCTCCTCCTCTCTCTCCTCCTCCCTCTCCTCCTCCTCCTTTCTCCCTCTCCTCTCATCTCTCTCTATTCCTTCTCCCTCTCCTCCTTCTCTCTCCTCCTCCTCCCTCCTCCTCCTCCTCCTCCTCCTCCTCCTCCTCCTCCTCCTTTCTCCTTCTCCTCCCTCTCCTCCTCCTCCTTCTGCCTCTCTTCCTTCTCCCTCTCGTCTTTCTTTCCCTCGTGAGCAGCTTAATCCTACAGAAAAAGCGGCGCATGTGAAAAAGTCCAGAACAATACGATGTCCAGTACAAACAATCAAACTGCTCTCATTCTGTCAAAGAAGCCGGCGCATAAGGAGCCCATGAGGAGCCAACGAGGAGCCCGCAAGGAGTCAGCGAGGAGCCAACGAGGAGCCAAGGAAGAGCCCGCGAGGAGCCAACAAGGAACCCACGAGGAGCCAACGAGGAGCCAGTGAGGAGCCCACGAGGAGCCAGTGAGGAGCCAACAAGGAGCCCACGAGGAGCCAACGAGGAGCCAGTGAGGAGCCCACGAGGAGCCAGTGAGGAGCCAACAAGGAGCCAGCGAGGAGCCCACGAGGAGCCAACGAGGAGCCCACGAGGAGCCAACGAGGAGCCCACAAGGAGCCAACAAGGTGCCAGCGAGGAGTCAGGGAAGAGCCAGCAAGGAGCCCATGAGGAGTCAACGAGGAGCCCACGAGGAGCCCACGAGGAACCCACGAGGAGCCCACGAGGTGCCAACGAGGTGCCAGCGAGGAGCCAACGAGGAGCTCGCGAGGAGCCAACGAGGAGCCAGCGAGGAGTCAGCGAGGAGTCACCGCGGAGTCAGCAAGGAGTCACCGAGGAGTCAGTGAAGAGCCAGCAAGGAGCCCACGAGGAGCCAACAAGTAGCCCACGAGGAGCCAACGAGGAGCCAGCGAGGAGCCAGCGAGGAGCCCACGAGGAGCACGCGAGGAGCCAACGAGGAGCCAACGAGGAGCCAGCGAGGAGCCCACGAGGAGCCAACGAGGAGCACGCGAGGAGCCAACGAGGAGCCAACGAGGAGCCAGCGAGTAGCCAACGAGGAGCCAACGAGGAGCCAGCAAGGAGCCAGCGAGGAGCCCACGAGGAGCCAACGAGGAACCCACGAGGAGCCCACGAGGTGCCAACGAGGAGCCAGCGAGGAGCCAACGAGGAGCTCGCGAGGAGCCAACGAGGAGCCAGCGAGGAGTCAGCGAGGAGTCACCGCGGAGTCAGCAAGGAGTCACCGAGGAGTCAGTGAAGAGCCAGCAAGGAGCCAACGAGGAGCCAACAAGGAGCCCACGAGGAGCCAACGAGGAGCCAGCGAGGAGCCAGCGAGGAGCCAGCGAGGAGCCCACGAGGAGCACGCGAGGAGCCAACGAGGAGCCAACGAGGAGCCAGCGAGGAGCCCACGAGGAGCCAATGAGGAGCACGCGAGGAGCCAACGAGGAGCCAACGAGGAGCCAGCGCGTAGCCAACGAGGAGCCAACGAGGAGCCAGCGAGGAGCCAGCGAGGAGCCCACGAGGAGCCAACGAGGAGCACGCGAGGAGCCAACGAGGAGCCAACGAGGAGCCAGCGAGTAGCCAACGAGGAGCCAACGAGGAGCCAACGAGGGGCCAACGAGGAGCCAGCGAGGAGCCAACGATGGGCCCGCGAGGAGCCAAAGAGGAGCCAAAGAGGAGCCCACGAGGAGCCAGCGAGGAGCCCGTGAGGAGCCCACATATAATGTTGGGCCGGCCCTGTCTTTACTTAATAACCAAAGGTCGACCTCTAGAATAATCGCTAGCTATCGTCCTTATTATCGCGCCGTCCTGTGCGACTCGAACAGTTAAACGCGCTCGATGTTCGGAGCGTCTGGTGGAGCAGGTCACCCATTTGGCGGGGCAGGAGGCGGGGCAGGAGGCGGGCGCGGCAGGCGGGCGCGGGAGGCGGGCGCGGGAGGCGGGGCAGGAGGCGGGGCAGGAGGCGTCAAATCGAGCGGTTTTCTCATTGGTCGGTGGAAACTGCTGCACTGTGATGTTTGCTCCAGTGTAAGACAGATGTAGTATTTGGTCACACCGGATTTAGACCTGGTTTGATCCTTTTTTAGTTTTTCTTTGGCACATTTCCTTATTTTTCTGCTCAAAGATTTCTAACGTCTCAAAATCCTGGTCCAAACCTGTTCCTCGCATTCCAAACATCCTGATTATTCACAGAGATGAGTCTGAAGGCGAGTTTTGTCGTCATGGCAAAGCAGACAACAACTAACACGACAACAAGGCACTTCCTGGTTCTCGGGCAATAAAACGCTCGATGATCAGATGAGGACAGAGCACACAGTGGTCTCATTTTGACCCAAAGAGTGTTTTTTACAATATATTTCTAAAAATATCAAGCCTGTATAATATATTATGACCCTTTGAGAAAGAGGTCTCGATCTTAATGGCTTTGTACATCTTATTTGTTTGTTCTGTGAACATAAAAACATAAAACACAAAAGGAAACGTGGTCATGTGGGTGTAATCCCTCATTTGTCCAGTAGGAGGACCCACCGGGCGGGACCTCCTGATGTAAAGGTGTTGTTGGTTTAAACAGAAACTAAACCTCTTTGTTTTCTATCAAACGAGCCTCTTTGTTTCCTTTCAGTCCTTTAATGGGCCATCAGCCTCCTATTGTCCCTGTTTCACACTCCCCCCTCACTGTGAAAGTCCTGTAGTCCTGATGACAACAACTGAATCTTTTTTCTACAATGAAACATGACCGTACAAACCTCGACTCCTGCACTGACAAACGACACACGCCTTTGATTTATCACCTTTGTGCACCTTCCAGACTGACTCCCAGTGACACCCGCGACCTTCTCCTCACCACAAACACAAACAGACGCGTTGCATAAATTACGACCGTCTTTAGTCCCATAAGTCTTTGCACACGCTTCCTCCGCGGTCCCCCGTTTCCCTTGCTCACGCTTCCTCGCCCGTTTCCCTCGCCCGTTTCCCTCGCCCGTTTCCCTCGCCCGTTTCCCTCGCCCGTTTCCCTCGCCCGTTTCCCTCGCCCGCCCCCCTCGCCCGCCCTCGCCCGCCCTCGCCCGCCCTTGCCTGCCCTCGCCCGCCCTCGCCCGCCCTCGTCCGCGATAGAGCCGTCATCACCGTCACTTACACTGGAAGTAGAGCTCCTCGTCGCCCTCTTGAGACGCTTTGCTGTAGCCGCATTGTCTGAAAAACACAAACAGATGAAGACGTTAGACGCAGTCGGTCCCGAGCGACGCCGCCAACACGGAGAACATGGAGAACAAGGAGAACTGGAGCGCACGGTTCGCTCTGGATCACACGGAAGTGGAGTGAGCGATGAGGGCTCAAAGACGAGAGGAGACAACGGGAGGAAACGAAGAGGGAAGAGGGAATGACGAGGAAACAAAGAGGAAACAAAGAGGGAATATAGAGGGAAAGAAGAGAAAAGGAAGAGGGGATGAAGAGGTAATGAAGAGGAAACGAAGAGGGAATGAAGAGGAAACAAAGAAGGAACGAAGAGGGGACGAAGCGGAAACGAAGAGGGAATGAAGAGGGAACGAAGAGGGAACGAAAAGGAAACAAAGAGGGAACGAAGAACGAACGAAGAGGAAAACGAAGAGGAAACAAAGAAGGAATGAAGAAGAAACAAAGAGGGAATGAAGAGGAAACAAAGAGGAAACAAAGAGGGAATGAAAAAGAAACAAAGAGGGAACGAAGAGGAAACGAAGAGGGAACGAAGAGGAAAAAAAGAAGAAGGAACGAAGAGAGAACGAAGAGGGAATGAAGAGGAAACAAAGAGGGAATGAAGAGGAAACAAAGAAGGAACAAAGAGGAAACACGCTGACAAACACAAGAGCAGAGATCTCATTTGTGTTGTTTCAAAACAGGAAGTGTTCTGTGAGAAATGGGGCTCGTCCATCACGGGATAAACAGAACAGAAACATAATCTCTCCGGGACATTGTTGAAATCGTGATACGTCGAACAACATAGCACTAGCACTAGCAGAACAAGCACTCAAACTCTATATATCTGAATGTTTTCTCAACGACACGATCTTTAAACGTTCATCTCGACTTAGAAACTGTCCAGAGACTTTCACGTTTTACGCATGATTTTAAAGAGGGAAAAACATAACCAGCGTGATGATTGGTGATGGTTTTATTGTGGGTTTGGTGCCTTTTACCATTTTTTTCAGAGATCAAAACCAAAAGACTTCTTGATTTAGACCTGGACCTGGTTTATTCTGGTTTAGTCCGGGTTTAGACTGGCTAGACCAGTTTCAGTCCTGTTTGAGACCTAGTTAAGGTTTTCGTCTTGTAATCTGATTTTACAGGACAAAGTGAGCATCGAATCCATCACTTAAAACACGTGTCCTTAAGGAGACAAGGAGACAAGGAGCCAGGGAGACAAGGGGACAGGGAGACAGGGAGACAAGGATACAAGTGGACAAGGAGACAAGGAGACAAGGAGACAGGGTGACAAGGAGACAAGGAGACAGGGGGACAAAGAGACAAGGGGACAAGGAGACAAGGGGACAAGCAGACAAGGGGACAAAGAGACAAGGGGACAATCGGACAAGGAGACAAGGGGACAAGGAGACGAGATGGACCAGCAAGGAGGAATGGAAGGAAGGCAGGAAAGGAGACGAGCAGCGAGGGGTTTGACAGAATTGGGATTAGCCAAATGTGAGCTGGTCCTCGAGGATTTTAACGCACGGGAAAAGAGCAGAAAAAGAGTGTGAATGTGAAACGATGCCCTTTAAAATGACAAGACAAGAGAGAACACGGAACGAGACGAGAGAGAACATGGAACGAGACAAGAGAGAACACGGAATGAGACGAGAGCGAACGCGGAACGAGACGAGAGAGAACACGGAACGAGACGAGAGAGAACATGGAACGAGACAAGAGAGAACACGGAATGAGACGAGAGCGAACACGGAACGAGACGAGAGAGAACACGGAACGAGACGAGAGAGAACATGGAACGAGACAAGAGAGAACACGGAATGAGACGAGAGCGAACACGGAACGAGACGAGAGAGAACACGGAACCAGACGAGAAAGAACACGGAATGAGACAAGAGAGAACACAGAACACGAGACAAGAGAGAACACGGAACGAGACAAGAGAGAGAACACGGAACCAGACGAGAGAGAACACGGAACACGAGACAAGAGAGAACACGGAATGAGACAAGAGAGAGAACACGGAACGAGACGAGAGAGAACACGGAACACGAGACAAGAGAACAAGAGAGAACACTGAACAAGACAAGAGAGAACACGGAACACGAGACAAGAGAGAACACGGAACGAGACAAGAGAGAGAACACGGAACGAGACAAGAGAGAACATGGAACGAGACGAGAGAGAACACGGAACGAGACGAGAGAGAACACGGAACGAGACAAGAGAGAACACGGAACACGAGACAAGAGAGAGAACACGGAACGAGACAAGAGAGAGAACACGGAACGAGACAAGAGAGAACACGGAACACGAGACAAGAGAGAACAAGAGAGAACACGGAACACGAGACAAGAGAGAACAAGAGAGAACACGGAACAAGACAAGAGAGAACACGGAACACGAGACAAGAGAGAACAAGAGAGAACACGGAACAAGACGAGAGAGAACATTGAACACGAGACAAGAGAGAACACGGAACGAGACAAGAGAGAACAAGAGAGAACACGGAACGAGACAAGAGAGAACGCGGAACGAGACAAGAGAGAACACGGAACGAGACAAGAGAGAACACGGAACGAGACAAGAGAGAACACGGAACACGGAACAAGACAAGAGAGAACACGGAACACGGAACAAGACAAGAGAGAACAAGAGAGAACACGGAACGAGACAAGAGAGAACAAGAGAGAACACGGAACGAGACAAGAGAGAACACGGAACGAGACAAGAGAGAACACGGAACGAGACAAGAGAGAACACGGAACAAAACAAGAGAGAACACGGAACGAGACAAGAGAGAACACGGAACAAAACAAGAGAGAACACGGAACGAGACAAGAGAGAACATGGAACACGGAACAAGACAAGAGAGAACAAGAGAGAACACGGAACGAGACGAGAGAGAACACGGAACACGAGACAAGAGAGAACACGGAACGAGACAAGAGAGAGAACACGGAACGAGACGAGAGAGAACACGGAACGAGACAAGAGAGAGAACACGGAACGAGACGAGAGAGAACACGGAACACGAGACAAGAGAGAACACAGAACGAGACAAGAGAGAGAACACGGAACGAGACGAGAAAGAACACAGAACGAGACAAGAGAGAACACGGAACGGGACAAGAGAGAGAACACGGAACGAGACGAGAGAGAACACGGAACGAGACGAGAAAGAACACGGAACGAGACAAGAGAGAACACGGAACGGGACAAGAGAGAGAACACGGAACGAGACGAGAGAGAACACGGAACGAGACGAGAGAGAGAACACGGAACGAGCAAGAGAGAACACGGAACGAGAATTTAAAAAAAAATACAAATAAAAATATACGAGAGCGACTTTATTTTGTTGAATTAATGTCTAAAAAGTCAAAAAAGTTGTTTATTTTGTGTAAATTCTGCATAAACTTTGACCTGTATGAGTGTCCCTGGTGTGATGTCACTTCCTGTTCCTGGTGTGATGTCACTTCCTGTCCCTGGTGTGATGTCACTTCCTGTCATTTTCAACAGATTTTTCAACATTTTCTCCACAAATACCTGCTCGATTGGTGTAAAACTATCATTTATATGTACAACAGGCATAAATACACCAAATAAAGTCTAAATTAGAACATTGTAAAAACCTGTGATGGGCCCTTTAATAGAGACCAATAAAACAAGACCAAATTGAGCTTAATTAAGACACAAAACTTAAAAAAATCACATATTTTTCACGTATTTTTTTTTAGTAAAACATGTTTCTGACACGTACTGTTAAAGCAGGACACGATCATGAAGCAATAATGAAAAATCCGACTGACGAAACAAGCAGAAAACTTACTAATTACGATTTTAAAATGTAAATTATTGGAAATTTCTCCAATATAATGAGCAAAAATCTACATTTATCAATATTGATTAATATTAACATTGATTGATATTGATTAAAGGAATGAAAGAGAAAATGGTTTCAAATGAGAGTTAAATAAAGTCTATTTGGTAATTCAAGGCTTTGGTGCCGATCCAACGCGCCGGCAAATCGCGTTATTAATAACTCCTAATTATGGTAATTGGGTAAATCTGTAGCAATTATGGTTAATTAGAAAGCAAGTTTTTTCACCAGTGAATTGTCAACATTAAGAACGGGTTGTAACCGTTTAAACGCAGAACAAACCGACTAGTTATTAATGTGTGCACAAGTCTATTAAGAATCTCTCATTAAAGTGTCGCTTAAAGTTAATTACTACGACTTATTAAAGGGCCTAAAATATGACCGTAAATAAGAAATTGCCCAGACTTGGAAAAGTAGAACGCACTTTAAGGAAATATAAAATCAGCACATTTAGAGTTTAAAGCGCATATATATGTTCATTTTATTTCATTTATTTAGTTTTTCTGTCAGTTTTAATCATTTCATAGCTTTTTATTCATTAAAACTCTATTATTTATGCTCTTTTATCACTCGACTGATTCTACATGAAAGAGAACGTCCGACATGAACGTGATTTGTGCCTTTAAATGTTTTACAATGGTTTTATTCCATTGTCTTACTTATTTTTTATTCTTTTTTTAGACCTCAGTAAGTCCAAGCTGCAAAAATAAAATGAATAAAATGAATAAAATGAATAAAATGAATAAAATGAATAAAATGAATAAAATGAATAAAATGAATAAAATAAAATGAATAAAATAGATCAAATTAATTTAATTCAATAAAAAAATAATGGGTGAGTTAGGCAAGCTTTGGACTTTGGTAAAAAAAAATATAGAAAATATAATAAAAAACATCACACGTCATCTGCTGACAGTGTCAAACCAGGAAGTTTCTTTATAAATGGACAAAGTCATAGTACAGAAAACAAGGCACGATTTTTAAATGAATAAACCCCTTAACTTACAGGATATTAAAATATGAGACAAATAAGTCGTTTCATTTTCCCTTTAACTTGCTCTTTCCACCGTGACACGAGCCCATTTCTCCTCAGACTGGCTCCTGACCACGACTTGATCAGGTCTAATGTCTGACATGACATTTGGCTCCTCGTGTTCTCATGATGAACGACCTCAAACTACGGGTCAAACGTGTTGTACTCACAGCGGGCGCGGCGCCGCTACACGCCCTGAATCAAATAAAACTGTCATAAAGCGACAGAAACCAAATGCCATATGCAAAGTAGCCCTTTGTGAGCCGCGCCCATTCCAGCTTTCAGCGTCGGAGGTTTCATCCAGTCCAAGAGTTAAGAGAAGATCTGACATAAAGAACCCTTGAAGAAGAACTAGGGTTATTAGAACTATCAAGTCACACCAAGTCAAAAGGAAGGTATGATGTAAATGTGGATGAGTAATTCAATAAGAGAGTTGGGCGGGGCTTAGACTAAGTTCAGAAAAGAAGCAAGTACCGTATTTCCCGGACTATAAGGCGCACTGAAAAGCTTTTAACGTCCTCAAAAGCCGTCCCTGCGCTTAATATACGGTTTATTTTTGGGTTGCTTACTGACCTCGAAGTGATTTGTGTGGTAAACGGTGTATAAAGAAGATTTGGGACACGAGAGACACCGATGCACGTCTAGAAGCACGTTTACAGTACTCCGGAAACAGAAGTCCCAACATGTATGTAAAGCATTCTGGGAACAGTAGTCTACCGCTACACACGGCGCTCACGGCGCTCTGTCAAAATGTAAACTACATTATACTCCGGCACAACACGGACACCTTTTAAAGGACCCCAAGAATCTTGGGCCAAGATGGCTCCTGTCGAGAGACCATGGATCTATTATATTATCGCAAATAATGCGCTTACGGGCGAAATTATCAGTCAACTGTGGTCAGAGGCCGGAAGGCACGAAGGTACGAAGGCATGAAGGCACGAAGGCACGAAGGCACGAAGGCACGAAGGCACGAAGGCACGAAGGCACGAAGGCACGAAGGCACGAAGGCACGAAGGCCGGAATCATCACTGAACTGTGGCGTGACTCGAGATGGATCCGGGATGCGGGATCACACTGACCAAAGAGATGAGGTTTTAGCACGGAGCACTATCGGCTGGACCACATTAAAATGCACCAGAATAAAGAATACAGAACATTTCGGGGCGAGGGCCCCCAGACCCCCCTGTTCATTCATTTAAACTGCTACTGTGGCTGTAGACCCTTAACGCCCCCAAATACGCACAAAAACATATCTGGGAGGTGTGTTATTTGTACAGGGAGTAGAGGTGATGTCAGCAGAATACCAAGTTGCATTGTGGGATTTAAGTTAGCAATATTTGAGCTGGTGAGGTGTTGAGAATAAACTAACCTAGATGGCAAACGGATGCCCTGGCGTTTTGGTGCCCTTTGTTCCCATATGTGAAGTGTTCAGTGACAATGGCAATAAAACTGATTCTGATGAGGCAGAGCAAAATAATATGTCTGTTTGCCATAACCCGACCGAGCCGTCAAAATTATAGCCGACAGAAAAAAAATATCAGCATTTTGTCAAAATTATGCCAAATTCTTTAATTTTTCTTATATTTCGCCGACTCACCAACCGTTTTTTTCAAAAAAGCGCCGTGTTGAATAATTTTGTGTCACTGGGACTCGCTAAAAATATTACGAAGCCGAAAAAGAAATGAAAATGAAACTTAACATGAGCGGAGAACGTTCAAGTCATTGTCTGTTGAAGCCTGACCCCTGGCGGTCACTGCGTGTCACTGGCAGAATAGAAAAAACGGGATTTGACAGTGGCTGAAATATGCAGAATTTGTCATATATGATGACCAAGACCTCGATGATTCTACAACATGAAAATGGCCAAAAAATAAAATCATTTGTCCTGTACAAAAATAGTTTATTGGATGGACTAATTCATTTTTTTGTTTTGTACATTTACGGTAGCATCTCTTTTGATAAATGATAATATTAACTTAATTTCATAGGCAAATTATCATTAAATTCTATATACAAATTTGGATTTTTTTATGCTTTAAAGTAAAAAAATAAAAAATAATTTACCTTCCTACCCACTTGAAAAAATTTGGTAGTGTTACACCAAACATACAATTCATTTTGGATCTTTTTTTTGCCTTCAAAGTTAAAAAAAAAAAAGAATTTTCCTACCTACCTACCCACTTGAAAAATGGTGGGTCGGGTTACAGCAAATAGACAATTTATTTGGGGCAGACTGACATGGTGAGGGGCCCCCAAAAATGTTTTTGCTTAGGGCCCCCTGAAGGCTTGGGCCGGCCCTGGGTGCGCTTTATAGTCCAGTGCGTCTTTTTGTGCGCAAAATACGGTAAGTGAATTATCAAACGTCTGAAGTGAAAAAAAACAATAAATTTTTGGCTTAATAATGAAATTGGCGAGATTGTTTGTTCCATTCAAAGATGTTCTAATAAAAATGGTGAAAATCGGCGGTGATTTCGCAGTCAACACGCGGTGTTTTGATGAAATTCTGCTCCGTTTGCTCAGCTGAGAGTCGAGCGGCGCCGGCACATTTGGCACATTTGGCACGTTTGGCACATTTGGCTCGCCGGCGTTCAGAAGCGTTCAGAAGCACGTTTGTGATATTTTCCGAGCGATTAAGAGTCAAATGTTGGGTTTGAAAAAGTAAATTGCTTTGAATTGATTTCTTTGCACATTTCGAGATCGTGGCTTTCTGATTAACCCGGTTCAACACGGGCAGAAAATACGCAATATACGAACGAGAAAATGTAAAATATTTGGGAATAATTCATATTTAAAGGACACGTATTCTGCATTAATTGCATTTTTCATGTTGGCCACTGTCCAGGGTGTATCCCGCCTAAGGCCCGAAGTCACTGGGATAGGCTCCAGTCACCCGCGACCCCGAAAGGGAACAAGCGGTAGAAAATGGATGGATGGATGGATGTTCTTTTAACGTGCTCTTACCTTTACTTTGACATGTCGTGTTTAAAACGTATCTAAAAACACTTTATCAGGCAGGTATTCCTCCATCTACTGGTGGCAGAGGGGATTACCGCGGGGAAATGAACAAAAGCTAGCTTGCCCTGTCGTTGTAATGAAAAGCAGGCGGTTGTAATGGTTTGAGTCCGAAATGTTCAGGATGTTCAGGAAATTTGAAATGTGTGTTTTGTGAGGCTCAGAAGACGAGAATAATGTTAAATGTTATGGTTAAAAGCTCCAAAAAGTCAATGTTTTTAAGTGATAAATGAAATAAATGAAATAAATTAAATAAATGAAATAAATGAAAAACATAAAATGAATAAAATGAACAAAATGAACAAAATGAATAAAATGAATAAAATGAATAAAATGAATAAAATGAATAAAATGAATACAATAAATAAAACTACATCTAATTCAATAATAAATAAAGGGTGAGTTCGGCAAGCTTTGGCCTTTGGTAAAAAATAAAATAAGAAAAACATCACACATCATCTGCTGCCAGTGTCCAATCAGGAGGTCTCTCTATAAATGGACCAAAATGTGTCAAAATAGAGACAACAAACTAGCGTGAATGATGTTACATACAACTCTGTGTATGTTTTTGACAAAGTAACAAGGACAGAACATGGCTAAAAGCTCTCTCAAGCTTTGCACAATATGCTTGTTTTTAATTTGCAAGTATAAGTAGAAGAATGCAAACTATTTACAACTGAGAAGAAAATCCAAGTATCGATAATAACACCAGGCTTCTCCATCCGACAGAAATGTACCGTTTTCTTCATGGAAATGTGTGTTTTTAGAAGATTTAACCTTGGTTTACTCTTGGTTTTGTCATTGTTAAGCTTGTGTTTTGAGTCTCACTAGTAAATTAGAGAAAGCACGTTTTATTTTCAACATAACTTAGACGATTGTGTCCAAAAGTGTATTAAAATCTGATCAAATTGCAGTAATAAACAGCCGTGGTCTTCGTGCAGTTCCTCCATCTTCTCGTCGGTGAGTCGAAGTGTCCATCGACTCCTTTTCACGCCCGGCTGCTCCGGCGCCGCGGTAAAAGATTGAACCGCCGCTGTACCTCGGACATCTTTATCATTTTCTTCTTCAAATCCCTCTTTGCGTCGCCCGATCGCCCCCGGGGATCGATGGCGTGGACAGGTTTCAGGGCGGCGGCGGCGGATGATATCACGGGGGATCACGGGGGGCGCGCCGGGGATCACGGGGGGGCGAAGGGTGAAGCGGCCTCAGAACGGGAGAACGCTCTGATCGGACACTTCCACCAAAGCGTCTGGGCAATGTCCCGGAAACGCAGAGCTCAATCCCCGACCGTCAGGGTCCAGCGGGCGCCGACGGACTCCGGTGGGGAAGTGTGTGCGGCGGGCAGAAGGAGCGCGATACTGTGCAGAATCTGTGAAGCGTTTAATGCTCCAGCTGCCGGCGAAGGCGTTAGTGACGGGCGGACGGATGTCAGAATACTGATACAGATGACGCACCCGAAAGAATTCATTCTCACGTGTGAAATATCAACGCAAATGTCTATTGTTTTGTTTTGTTTGATGGAGAAAAGCAGGAGAAACCGAACCAGACACAGGCAGAACATGCAAAGCTCCACACTAGGGATGAAACTGAACTTTCTGAAGGACAAAATAAAGTAAAATGTGATACAAACAAGCAGATACCTTATTTTTCGCACCTTTTTTCAGTTTTGGCCGGGGTGCGACTTATACTTATATTTATACTTATACTCCGGAGCAACTTACATGTGATATTATTTGTTATTTTCACACTTAAAACCGCATTTCATCCTCCAGTGCAACTTATATATATGTTTTTTTCTTCTCTATTATGCATTTTTTGGCTGGTGCGACTTATCGTCCGGAAAATAGTCTGGTAATTTTCATTTACGTCTATATTTTGGACTCTAGAATGAACTAAAAGACTTCATTTTGCTTCTAAAATTGTCCCGATTCTTATTTTTTGCTTCTTACAGTCACTTTGTGGCCCGAATAATCACGATCATCGACTTAACCTGATCATCTTGACGTTCTTACTCCACACAAAAAAGGCAAAACGTGTGTTCTTTAGACTCGGACGCACAGTAAATGTGATAGCTCGATGTGTGAACGGTGGAAAAGTCGGTGTTACCTCCTCCAGACGACCACGCCCACTCCCATGGACAGCAGCACGATGAGCGCCGCCACGGAGATGATCACGATGATGACCACCGGGTTCTGCTCGCTGGACGCCAACGCCACTGGAACCACAACAAGATTTTACATTGTAAATCTTCTGTCTTCAGTCGCCATATTTCAATTTATTTGGTTAAAAATGTATCAAAAAATCTGCTAACACTTGATATTAACTGCATTTATTCCTGTCTTAGTAAAGCACGAACAAAGACTCGTTTTTAAGACTAGTTAGAGAGAGCGGAGCGTGAACGGGGCTCTGAACACGACCACAGACTGAAAAGAGGCGAGAAAAGAAGAATCGAGCTTCCCGCAGTACTGCTCAGCGGCCTGTAGAGGGCACTGAACGACACCGTGACTTGAGCCGAGCATCAGCAGCAGAAGTGAGGAGGAAAACGGGCTTATATATATTTTAGAGCAATTTAAACATAGTGGTGACACGCGGTCAGATAAAGTAATTGTTTATTTAAGTCCTGCTCGAAATAATTTAGAAAAATGTAATTAACATTTAGAGCAGGACATTTTCTTTGTTTTTATGCTAATGACAAATGCTAATTATTGACTAGTCTTAATTCGTTTTTCGCTGTGGCCCTCAGAGGCAACCGTCGAGTGATTTTGGGCATTGCAAAAACAAATTGAATTGAAACTTTAAAAAAACACAAAACTTCCACAAAGAAGCTAAATTCTTGTTTTAAAATGCAGCTGTATAACTCTGACAGCAGAGGGCGCTGTTCTGCACTTAGGATGCAGGACCAGGACCAGGACCAGGACCAGGGGCCAGGGGCCAGGGACCAGGGACCAGGGACCAGGGACCAGGGACCAGGGACCAGAACCAGAACCAGAACCAGGAACAGAACTAGGACCAGGGACCGGGAACGGGAACGGGACCAGGACCAGGACCAGAACCAGGACCAGGACCTGGACCAGGAACAGAACCAGGAACAGAACCAGGGACCAGGGTTTGGTTTCAGTTTAAATGGTTCTTGCCGTAGTTTAGTTTTGCCCTGATTTTAGTTCTAGTAAAGTACAAATTTGGTTGTTATTCAGTTTTATTTAGTACTTTTTTACATTCAGAGTAAAGGCTGAAACACTGTTTATTAGTGTTTATTACACACATTATTAACAACGATAAACAGTTTGGTTTTCCACCGTTAAAGACCAATTAAAGTCACATTGGTGTTTATTACGCGACGCGCGTTAATAACTCAGGACATTTATCATTTGTTTAAAACCTTCGCCGCAGCTGTCGCGTGAATGACTTCAGTGCGTTCTCTCCGGAAGACGAAGGAAGAAGGAAAACGTCGCCCATCTGCTGCGGCGCGAGGAATAAAGCTCAGAGAAGTATAGACCCTTTCTGTTTCTACACTCAGAGAAGTATAGACCCTTTTAGTTTCTACACTCAGAGAAGTATAGACCCTTTTAGTTTCTACACTCAGAGAAGTATAGACCCTTTTAGTTTCTACACTCAGAGAAGTATAGACCCTTTTAGTTTCTACACTCAGAGAAGTATAGACCCTTTTAGTTTCTACACTCAGAGAAGTATAGACCCTTTTAGTTTCTACACTCAGAGAAGTATAGACCCTTTTAGTTTCTACACTCAGAGAAGTATAGACCCTTTTAGTTTCTACACTCAGAGAAGTATAGACCCTTTTAGTTTCTACACTCAGAGAAGTATAGACCCTTTTAGTTTCTACACTCAGAGAAGTATAGACCCTTTTAGTTTCTACACTCAGAGAAGTATAGACCCTTTTAGTTTCTACACTCAGAGAAGTATAGACCCTTTTAGTTTCTACACTCAGAGAAGTATAGACCCTTTTAGTTTCTACACTCAGAGAAGTATAGACCCTTTTAGTTTCTACACTCAGAGAAGTATAGACCCTTTCTGTTTCTACATTGAGATCGGCGACGCGCTCCGACGGGACGAAAACTCGCGATTTCGTAAGATGAAAGCGCTGACGAGATTATTCCCCTGTGTGTAAACAATCGGCTCGAACAGGGTTAATTGTAGGTAAGTTACACGTCTTGAGAAGCGTTAGTTATAAACGCAGCGCTACAGTTACAGCGGAAATATAAAACTGTAAAGACAAAACGCATTTATCGCAAATGATGTGAAAATCGCGTCCGTTTTGTCTCAGTTTAAAGGGCTTTATGTGTGTTTATGTTTTTCACGTTTTTATCATCATGACTTTGTTTGGCGGGAGAGAATCAACTGTGGTCAGTATTTTACGTTAGTCGAGTTGTAGTTTGTGGAGAAAAATAATGGAAAACTGACCGGAAGTAGATCCGAGTTCTTAAGCAGGATCCCTCTGTGATGTCATCAGCATGCGACATCGAAAATGCAGCGTTTTATCTGTATCTTTTATTCCTTTAAGACGTTGTTTAAGTATTTTTCTCTTCCATTTCACTGCGTTTCAAAAATTAGAAAAAAATAAGCTTTACTATCGTCTGAAAAATGCAATTATTTATGTTTTATTAAATCTATTTTATTAAATCTATACGGAGGTCGACTTTGTTTAAAATTTTATCGTATATTGCGTTTTTTATTATCAGCCACATAAATGTTGAGAGGGTTCTAGATAGATAATATTTACGAATAAAGCGTATCACGGACGTTGTTTGGTCTTTTTTTAACTTTGATATAAAAATGTCCTCGTGGTCTTTTTGTTGTAGAGTCTGTGTCGTCCATAAACCGGTTCTGACGATCAGAACGCAGCGAATATTAAGTCGGTTTTATATTATATACTCACGTTCCCCGAGCGTCTGCAGTTCCAGAGGAGCGCTGAAGGCCCCGAAGTCGACGGGCGGAGCCGACGACGTGGACGCAGAGGAGGACGCCGAGGCAGAGGAGAGCGGGGCCAGGCCAGAGGGCGGCGCCGCGCTGGAGAAGGGCCGGATCAGGAACACGTAGGTGGTCCCGGGCTTCAGGTTGTGGACGCTGATCCGAGTGGAGGCGGTTTTCACGGTGGAGTAACTCTGGTCCTTCTGCTCCTGGAGACGGACAAACGAGGACATTTAGATCCATCATAATACATACATGAAACATACAGAATAAATAATACATACATGAAACATACAGAATAAATAATACATACATGAAACATACAGAATAAATAATACATACATAAAACATACAGAATAAATAATACATACATGAAACATACAGAATAAATAATACATACATGAAACATACATTACATACATAAAACATACAGAATAAATAATACATACATGAAACATACAGAATAAATAATACATACATGAAACATACAGAATAAATAATACATACATAAAACATACAGAATAAATAATACATACATGAAACATACAGAATAAATAATACATACATAAAACATACAGAATAAATAATACATACATGAAACATACAGAATAAATAATACATACATGAAACATACAGAATAAATAATACATACATAAAACATACAGAATAAATAATACATACATAAAACATACAGAATAAATAATACATACATGAAACATACAGAATAAATAATACATACATGAAACATACAGAATAAATAATACATACATGAAACATACATTACGTACATAAAACATACAGAATAAATAATACATACATGAAACATACAGAATAAATAATACATACATAAAACATACATTACATACATAAAACATACAGAATAAATAATACATACATAAAACATACAGAATAAATAATACATACATGAAACATACATTACATACATAAAACATACAGAATAAATAATACATACATGAAACATACAGAATAAATAATACATACATGAAACATACAGAATAAATAATACATACATAAAACATACAGAATAAATAATACATACATGAAACATACAGAATAAATAATACATACATGAAACATACATTACATACATAAAACATACAGAATAAATAATACATACATGAAACATACAGAATAAATAATACATACATGAAACATACATTACATACATAAAACATACAGAATAAATAATACATACATGAAACATACAGAATAAATAATACATACATAAAACATACATTACATACATAAAACATACAGAATAAATAATACATACATGAAACATACAGAATAAATAATACATACATGAAACATACAGAATAAAAAATACATACATAAAACATACAGAATAAATAATACATACATGAAACATAAAGAATAAATAATACATACATGAAACATAAATAATAAATAATACATACAAAAAAAATAAAGAATAAATAATACATTCCCTATTAAAAAATAAAAAATAAAAAAATGATTTAAAAGAAAAATAAAATTATAAATACATAAATAAATAAATAATATATAATATAATAATGATGATATTAACAAAATAATTAAATAATAAATACATAATAAATAAATAAATAATGAATACATAAATACTAAATAAAATAAATAAAATAAATAAAATAAATAAAATAAATAAAATAAATAAAATAAATAAAATAAATAAAATAAATAAAATAAATAACAAACATTCACAAACAGAATTAAGGCATATTCAAATAAAAATACCAACCAGACAGTCCAAAGTCCGTAAAAAATATTTTTTTGATTTGTTTTATGTCTGTTAGAGACATAACACTCTCTTTTTTGAGAGTGATGTTGTAGTTGTTGTTTTAGACATTTAGAGAGAAAACAAACTAACAAGCAAGAATCAGACAGTTTATTATGTATTAAATTATCCTTTTCTTGATTTTACATGTGCAAAATCTTCATTAAATACTGTAAATTCCATTGTTGCGGTGGTAAGAAGATCCACACTAAACCTGATGTTTGATGGTGCAGTACCGGCTCATGCCACAATCACTTTGGGGCAAAAATAACTTTCTCCAGACGAGCCACGAATACACACTTCGCAAATACTTTTCAAAGCCGTGAGTCGGGTCGCTTTCATCATCACGGTCCGACCGCATCAAAACAACCGCCGCTGTTTACGAGGAGAAAAACAAAAATCACAGAGACTGAAAAAACATTGTGGGTTTTCTGCAGAATCAATTATTTCAGTCGTTTCCAGTTTTCTGCAGCTGAAATCTGAAGATGTGAGACAGGTTCCACTCCGACAATACTCAAATATCAGCTAAAAACGGATTAGTTTTGCTGTGCTTGGACTGACGGGATTGTATTTGCGTCTTTTCTTTTACGTCTTTATCCGTTTCGCGATTTTACTGCATTTTTCCCCGTCATGTGGATGAACCGTGCTCTACAAATGAACGTGCCTTTGCCAAAGCATCAACCCGCGTTAATCTGCGGTAAAAGATTCTAAACAAGGCCGACGAACGAGCTCCTGTTTCACACGTGTCGCTGAAATAAACTACCGTAATTTCATTTTTCATAGTTTTGGCCGGGGTGCGACTTATACTCCAGGGGGACTTATATGTGATATTATTCACTCTGACGACCACAAGAGGGCGCTCTAGGCTCTAAGCGACGCAGAAGAAGAATCTGCACTTCCTCTTCCTCTGGAGTTTGTGGAGTTGTTTAGAAGTGACACAGAGGAAGAAGAATTCATTCATTTTGCTAAACTTGTTAGCATGTTCTTTATGCTATAGTTATCTGAATAACTGTTCATATGTTACGTTAACATACCAGACACTTACCACAGTTCTGTCTGTGCCTCATGTAGCTGAAGGTGTTAGCGTTAGCATACGTCATGTAGCTGAAGGTGTTAGCGTTAGCATACGTCATGTAGCTGAAAATGTTAGCGTTAGCATACGTCATGTAGCTGAAGGTGTTAGCGTTAGCATACGTCATGTAGCTGAAGGTGTTAGCGTTAGCATACGTCATGTAGCCGAAGGTGTTAGCGTTAGCATACGTCATATAGCCGAAGGTGTTAGCGTTAGCATACGTCATGTAGCTGAAGTTGTTAGCGTTAGCATACGTCATGTAGCTGAAGGTGTTAGCGTTAGCATACGTCATGTAGCTGAAGGTGTTAGCGTTAGCATACGTACACCTATTCACCATGTTCTCTCATCTGTTATTATTTTAAACAGACATTTCAAATGTCTGTTCTTGGTTTTGGATTTTATCAAATATATTTCCCCCAAATATGTGACTTATATATGTTTTTTTCTTCTCTATTGTGCATTTTTTGGCTGGTGCGACTTATACTCGAGAAAATACGGTAAGCTGATTGCACAGTTCTGTTTGAGTTTGGGACCAGACTCACTCATCTTAAAGAACTAGAGAAGTGAACATCCTTTAGCTTTAGTAAATCAGTTTAAAAAAAGTTTCAATCACGTTCAACAATCTCATCCTATCGTTAGTTCTTGGCAAGATAATTGTTAAAAAGTCAAACCGACACGACTGATATCGAGGTTTCCAGGTCGCACGAGCCGACGGCGGCGGTTCTAATGGCGCTAACACGTGATAAATAGTGAAGCCGCTCCGTGTTTGTGCGGGAGGACAATGTGCTGTGACTTGGATGTATAAAAAGGTGTGAGTGAATCAGAGTCCGTGGGAGCTGCGCAGCGCGGACGTCCGTATGTCGCTGCGCGGCTCACAAACATGTTTATCTGCATATCTAATGAACGTGTTTTATATACAACGAGAGACGTGTGACAAATACGGTAATTACGGCCTGACATATTATGTGATTTGATTGCATTTTGATGTGATAGTGGATTAGTTATAAACATGTGCTGAACGTGAAGGGGAAAACAATTGAAACTACTTAAAGGTACATATTCTGCAGTATTTGTATTGTTTTTGGCAGCGGCGGGAAGTACAAAAGACACAATTTGAGGTATTTTAGAAATTTAAAATGGATATCTTCACTTGTACTACATTTCGAGAGCAGGATCTGTACGTTTCATACTGTTTAAGGGTTTATTTTGAGCACGTTCATAAACAAACTACCGTATTTTCCGGACTATAAGTGGCACCTTTTTTCATAGTTTTGGCCAGACTGCGACTTATACTTATATTTATACTCATACTTATTCCCCGGAGCGACTTATATGTGATATTAATTGTTATTTTCACACCTGCATTTCATACTCCAATACAACTTATATATGTTTTTTTCTTCTTCATTATGCATTTTTTTGGCTGGTGCGACTTATATTCCGGAAAATACGGTAAACCTAGTTTGCTTGGACGTGCGCGATGAGAGACATAAACGCTCAGAGCGAATCTGGTGATGATTAATGGACTTAAAAACCTCCCGACCTCGACGTTTGACGTCACAAATCTGGCATTTGAAACGTGAGTGTTTTTATGACGAGCTCGTAAACAGGACGAATAAAACATCAAATAAAAACAACTCCGGGTGTGTTTTTGATGAGGAGCGATGGATAAAAGTCCCATTATGTGTCCGTTAAACATGTTTACGGATGTTTTAATGCTCCAACACGTACACAGCTGTCTCCATAGATAAGTACAATTTAAACTATCTTAATTTGATCCGTTAATTGATTTTCTATGAGCGTCAAAAAGCGTCTAGGCTCATTATAAAGTTGTGCGTTCGACTGAAAGGATCTGCTGTGCTTTTCTCCTTTTAGGTCAGTTCTAAAATGATTGTTTATGTTTTTAATTGTTTGCATCTTTCATCCACAAACGAACTTTCCTCACCTTGATATCCTCACATATCTATTTACACGTCATTGTATTGTGTATGTGTTGTGTACGTATGTGTGTTTTGACAGGAAATACTTCAGACTTCAAACAAACAAACAAACAAACAAACAAACAAATGCAGTTCGTACAGTGGAACATGTTGTAAAAGATCGTCACTTGGAAACCAATTAGTCTCCAGATTACAGCGGCCGTCCGTCTCCTCGAAGCGCGTATTGTTCGCCCGCCGTCTTCGTCTTCGTCTGCGGCGTCTGAATAAAAACGATTGCGCGGCTTTATTAAATATGGCGGAGGCGTAAAATGGAGCGCGTGTGACCGATGCGAGCGCGGCGCAGGAGGAATGCGACGTGAAGCGTGACAAACGCACAAGATTACGGGCGCGATCGGAGACACGGGGCTTCGCTCACGTCGTCAGGGGCGACGGAAGGGCAGGAACGACTCGTACGGGAGTTACATAAGAGAGAAGTTTGTGTTTTAGTCTCAGCTCCGGAAATGACACGACTTTTTATTCAATCTGGTTAAAAGACGTGAAAAAAGTGCAAAGCAAATAAAATAAACATCAAATAATGAATTCAAACTCTACATGAAATATTTAATGTTTCATATGTCCTGGTTTAGTTTGGACCTGGGTCAGTCCTGGTTTGGACCTGGGTCAGTCCTGGTTTGGACCTGGGTCAGTCCTGGTTTGGACCTGGGTCAGTCCTGGTTTGGACCTGGGTCAGTCCTGGTTTGGTTCCGGTCTTTTCCGCTCTTCTCTCTGTGACACTCAGACGTAATGAGCATGATATTTTTAGCTCGTCTTTAAAGTAAAACTCTGCTGAAGCTCCAAACACGCCTCTTTGTCCTTTACGTACGGAGCATTCAGGAACATCCAGGAACATTCAGGAACCTTCAGGATCATTCAGGAACATCCAGGAACATCCGGGAACATCCAGGAACATTCAGGAACATCCAGGAACATTCAGGAACCATCAGGATCATTCAGGAACATCCAGGAACATCCGGGAACATCCAGGAACATTCAGGAACATTTAGGAACATCCAGGAACATTCAGGAACCATCAGGATCATTCAGGAACATCCAGGAACATCCGGGAACATCCGGGAACATTCAGGAACATCCAGGAACATTCAGGAACCTTCAGGATCATTCAGGAACATCCAGGAACATCCGGGAACATCCAGGAACATTCAGGAACATTTAGGAACATCCAGGAACATCCAGAAACATTCGAGAACATCCAGGAACATCCAGGATCATTCAGGAACATTCAGGAACATCCAGGAACATTCAGGAACATCCAGGAACATTTAGGAACATCCAGGAACATCCAAAAACATTCAGGAACATCCAGGAACATCCAGGATCATTCAGGAACATTCGGGAACATCCAGGAACATTCAGGAACATCCGGGAACATCCAGAAACATTCAGGAACATCCTGGAACATCCGGGAACATCCAGGAACATTCAGGAACATCCAGGAACATCCAAGAACATTCAGGAACATCCAGGAACATTCAGGAACATTGAGGAACATCCAGGAACATCCAAGAACATTCAGGAACATCCAGGAACATTCAGGAACATTGAGGAACATCCAGGAACATCCAAGAACATTCAGGAAAATCCAGGAACATTCAGGAAAATTGAGGAACATCCAGGAACATCCAGGAGCATTCAGGAACATTCAAGACGTCCGGCAGTGTCCAATCAGACGTTGTGTTGTTTTGGAGGTCGCACGTTCAGAACTGACCACTCATTCGCTTGGCCTCGGCTCTAGTCCCGCCCACCACTTCTCGAGGACTGAAGGGGCCTCGTAGTACTTGACTTACGCAGTATTTTAAGAGCACAAATACCTTCTCGTAGTACTTGACTTATGCAGTATTTTAAGAGCACAAATACCTTCTCGTAGTACTTGGCTTACGCAGTATTTTAAGAGCACAAATACCTTCTCGTAGTACTTGGCTTATGCAGTATTTTAAGAGCACAAATACCTTCTCTTAGTACTTGGCTTACGCAGTATTTTAAGAGCACAAATACCTTCTCTTAGTACTTGGCTTACGCAGTATTTTAAGAGCACAAATACCTTCTCGTAGTACTTGACTTATGCAGTATTTTAAGAGCACAAATACCTTCTCGTAGTTCTCGACTTATGCAGTATTTTAAGAGCACAAATACCTTCTCGTAGTACTTGGCTTACGCAGTATTTTAAGAGCACAAATACCTTCTCGTAGTACTTGGCTTACGCAGTATTTTAAGAGCACAAATACCTTCTCGTAGTACTTGGCTTATGCAGTATTTTAAGAGCACAAATACCTTCTCTTAGTACTTGGCTTACGCAGTATTTTAAGAGCACAAATACCTTCTCTTAGTACTTGGCTTACGCAGTATTTTAAGAGCACAAATACCTTCTCGTAGTACTTGACTTATGCAGTATTTTAAGAGCACAAATACCTTCTCGTAGTTCTCGACTTATGCAGTATTTTAAGAGCACAAATACCTTCTCGTAGTACTTGGCTTACGCAGTATTTTAAGAGCACAAATACCTTCTCGTAGTACTTGACTTATGCAGTATTTTAAGAGCACAAATACCTTCTCGTAGTACTTGGCTTACGCAGTATTTTAAGAGCACAAATACCTTCTCGTAGTACTTGGCTTACGCAGTATTTTAAGGGCACGAATACCTTCTCATAGTACTTGGCTTACGCAGTATTTTAAGAGCACAAATACCTTCTCGTAGTACTTGACTTATGCAGTATTTTAAGAGCACAAATACCTTCTCATAATACTTGGCTGAGGCAGTATTTTGAGGGCATAAATACCTTCTCATAATACTTGGCTGAGGCAGTATTTTAAGGGCACAAATACCTTCTCGTAGTACTTGGCTTACGCAGTATTTTAAGAGCACAAATACCTTCTCGTAGTACTTGGCTTATGCAGTATTTTAAGAGCACAAATACCTTCTCTTAGTACTTGGCTTACGCAGTATTTTAAGAGCACAAATACCTTCTCTTAGTACTTGGCTTACGCAGTATTTTAAGAGCACAAATACCTTCTCGTAGTACTTGACTTATGCAGTATTTTAAGAGCACAAATACCTTCTCGTAGTTCTCGACTTATGCAGTATTTTAAGAGCACAAATACCTTCTCGTAGTACTTGGCTTACGCAGTATTTTAAGAGCACAAATACCTTCTCGTAGTACTTGACTTATGCAGTATTTTAAGAGCACAAATACCTTCTCGTAGTACTTGGCTTACGCAGTATTTTAAGAGCACAAATACCTTCTCGTAGTACTTGGCTTACGCAGTATTTTAAGGGCACGAATACCTTCTCATAGTACTTGGCTTACGCAGTATTTTAAGAGCTCAAATACCTTCTCGTAGTACTTGACTTATGCAGTATTTTAAGAGCACAAATACCTTCTCATAATACTTGGCTGAGGCAGTATTTTGAGGGCATAAATACCTTCTCATAATACTTGGCTGAGGCAGTATTTTAAGGGCACAAATACCTTCTCGTAGTACTTGACTTCGTACTCGGTCCTGCTCCTCTTGAGGTCGTTGGGTTCTCTCCAAACCAGCGTCACGCTCTTCTCCTCGATCTTCTCCGCTCGCAGCTCGCTGATCAGAGACGGCACTGAAACCACACACCAGACAGTAAATACACACAATACACACAATACACAGAAAGTACACACAATACACAGAAAATACACACAAAATGTTCTAACTTGAAGAGAGAATTGTACGTTTCCAGAAAGTTAAACAAAATCAAATGGAAGTGTTAAAGTTCAACCAGAGGGTTTCACGAAAGGAAAGTCGGATCAGACTTCACAACAACGTTCATCCCCCTCTCACTCGGGACGAAAGGAGAGACGTGGAGAGAGAGAGAGAGAGAGAGAGAAGAGAGAGAGAGAGAAGAGAAGAGAGAGAGAGAGAGTTCTACACACGTCCTGCACACGTCCTGCACACGTCCTGCACACGTCCTGCACACGTCCTGCACACGTCCTGCACACGTCCTGCACACGTTCTACACGCGTCCTACACACGTCCTGCACACGTCCTGCACACGTCCTGCACACGTCCTGCACACGTCCTACACACGTCCTGCACACGTTCTACACGCGTCCTACACACATCCTACACACGTCCTACATATGTCCTGCACACGTCCTGCACACGTCCTGCACACGTCCTGCACACGTCCTACACACGTCCTGCACACGTTCTACACGCGTCCTACACACATCCTACACACGTCCTACATATGTCCTGCACATGTCCTGCACACGTCCTGCACACGTCCTACACACGTCCTACACACGTCCTGCACACGTCCTACACACGTCCTGCACACGTCCTGCACACGTCCTGCACACGCCCTGCACACGTCCTACACACGTCCTGCACACGTCCTGCACACCTCCTACACACGTCCTACACACGTCCTACACACGCCCTGCACACGTCCTGCACACGTCCTGCACACGTCCTACACACGTCCTACACACGTCCTGCACACGTCAGGGGGAAGTCCATGTGCAGTCTTCAAGCACATTATTATAAAGTCATAACTCTTCATTTTTCCTGCTTTACATTTTTAAAACGACACATTTTGTCAACCATTAAACTCATATAACAGTATCCACACGATCAGCACCACGGACAGAGACAGTTCAAAATCCTGTATTAAAAAACTGTGGCTGAATTTTTTGACTGTTTTAATTAGATATGAATATCAAGTATTTGAAATGATGAAAAAATATATATATTTACATTAATTTATAGCATTAAACGTCAGAAATAATGAGCCATTACTTTTTAAATCAAAGTGCATATGACAGCTTTTCATGTCTTTCTAATTATTACTTTGTTTGATGGGATTGTATCCATGGTAACAATTATGGTAACATTCATATTTTTTATGTTTATTATAAATTTAGGTCTTTGGTCACGATTTATTAAGGAATCATTATGTTTTGTTAATATAAAGTGATATATCATGCACTGAGTGAAACCAGGAACTAAACCAGGATTAAACCAGGACAAGACCAGGAATAAACTAGGACTAAACCAGGACTAAACCAGGACTAAACCAGGACTAAACCAGGACTAAACCAGGACTAAACCAGGAACTAAACCAGGACTAAACCAGGACAAGACCAGGACTAAACCAGGATTAGACCAGGACTAAACCAGGATTGGACCAGGACTAAATTAGAACTAAACCAGGACTAAACCAGGACTAAATCGGGACTAAACCAGGACTAAACCAGGACTAAATCGGGACTAAACCAGGATTAGACTAGGACTAAACCAGGACAAAACCAGGACTAAACCAGGACTAAACCAGGATTAGACCAGGACTAAATTAGAACTAAACCAAGACTAAACCAGGACTAAATCGGGACTAAACCAGGTCTAAACCAGGATTAGACCAGGACTAAACTAGAACTAAACCAGGACTAAAGCAGGACTAAACCAGGTCTAAACCAGGACTAAACCAGGACTAAACAAGGACTAAACCAGGACTAAACAAGGACTAAACCAGGACTAAACCAAGAGTAAACCAGGTCTAAACCAGGACTAGAACAAAAAAAAACATCTAAAATGCAGAGACAGTTTACGATGAACACATTTGTCCAACAGTTTGACAAATGAAGCCTGCGTAAATTCAGCCTGGAAGACCTAACTCCATCCATCTACGTCAAGGCCTCCATGGAAGGACCCCTCTCCCCAGCGCCATCGTCGCACTCAAGCCTGTCCGTCTGTGAGAGTCAGATCCCTCCTTCACCATGGACTCTCCCAGGTTTCTGCGCTTATCCCAAAGAGGTTATGCAGTTTTTCCTGGCCAAAGAAGGAGGGTGAAAGGTCAGGGGGCGTCTGCATCATGGCCCTCGCACCTGCTCCTCATCCCCATTCGGTCCTCTGAACGGCTCGACCGCTCAAAACGTACTGCGACCCACCACCTCCCCAGCTCCTCCTCTACATTCCCCTCATCCTCTACCTTCTCTTCACATCTACCACCACCAGTCTCCAGGCTCCGGGGGGAGACATCTAATACAAATAGATCATGGAGTGCCCATGATTGCAACGTCTTCCGCCGGGGTCTGAGCGCCAAATAACTCACGAATAAAGCTTGCTAAACAGTGCATTCTCGTGGTCTCTGCGTCTCTCCAGGGTGAAATAAAGGTGTTTTCATGCATTATGCAAATGAGACGAGCTTTGGCCCTCGTTTACCGCGCGGCTAGAAACAGAAGTATCTCCACATGTGCCACGCCCGCTGCCCCTGCCCAACCATCAAGTGCACGGATAAACTTCACCAAAACTGTCAAACCAGGCGAATCATACTCCGATTATGTTTGAGTGAAATGGGCGTTAGAACCCGTAATAATCGCACATTTTCACCCGGACGCTTCATCAGAGGAGGAAACCTGCGCTCCATTCTCATCTGAAATCGTCCCCGCGCTCACGTCTCTCCGGGGACGTATCCGTGCGCCGACGGCCTCAGTGAGCCTCCCCGGTTACGCCGCCCAACGACCGGAAACAAGGCGACACATCCACAGAAGCATCGCCGTGATATAAACGTGTAAATAATCCAGAAGCTCATACGTGTGCGTGTCATATCTGTAAAGATGAAGGGAAGTGCTGTGGACGCCGCTGTTCTTTAATTCAACACATATTTCAATGAAGGCGGCGAGAAAGCGCGCGGGAGATCTGAAGCCTCTTGGAATTACAGCGCTTAAGAATATTATCTACAAGACGAGAGGGACTTAAAATGAGAAGGAATCACACTTTTGAAGCGCGCCGCGGTTCACACGGTCTGAGCCAACATCGAGCTTAGAACGGGCACATGTTTGTGTTTAATGACGGGCACATGTTTGTGTTTAATGACGGGCACATGTTGGTGTTTAATGACGGGCACATGTTTGTGTTTAATGACGGGCACATGTTTGTGTTTAATGACGGGCACATGTTTGTGTTTAATGACGGGCACATGTTGGTTTTTAATGACGGGCACATGTTTGTGTTTAATGACGGGCACATGTTGGTGTTTAATGACGGGCACATGTTTGTGTTTAATGACGGGCACATGTTGGTTTTTAATGACGGGCACATGTTTGTGTTTAATGACGGGCACATGTTTGTGTTTAATGACGGGCACATGTTTGTGTTTGTGTTTAATGACGGGCACATGTTGGTGTTTAATGACGGGCACATGTTTGTGTTTAATGACGGGCACATGTTTGTGTTTAATGACGGGCACATGTTGGTGTTTAATGACGGGCACATGTTTGTGTTTAATGACGGGCACATGTTTGTGTTTAATGACGGGCACATGTTGGTGTTTAATGACGGGCACATGTTTGTGTTTAATGACGGGCACATGTTTGTGTTTAATGACGGGCACATGTTTGTGTTTA
The DNA here is from genome assembly GCF_026437365.1 of Eucyclogobius newberryi. Taxonomy (NCBI): domain Eukaryota; kingdom Metazoa; phylum Chordata; class Actinopteri; order Gobiiformes; family Gobiidae; genus Eucyclogobius; species Eucyclogobius newberryi. Next base: position 32,165,774 of record NW_027315790.1, read on the forward strand.
ATGACGGGCACATGTTGGTGTTTAATGACGGGCACATGTTTGTGTTTAATGACGGGCACATGTTTGTGTTTAATGACGGGCACATGTTTGTGTTTAATGACGGGCACATGTTGGTGTTTAATGACGGGCACATGTTGGTGTTTAATGACGGGCACATGTTTGTGTTTAATGACGGGCACATGTTGGTGTTTAATGACGGGCAAATGTTTGTGTTTAATGACGGGCACATGTTGGTGTTTAATGACGGGCACATGTTGGTGTTTAATGACGGGCACATGTTTGTGTTTAATGACGGGCACATGTTTGTGTTTAATGACGGGCACATGTTTGTGTTTAATGACGGGCACATGTTTGTGTTTAATGACGGGCACATGTTGGTGTTTAATGACGGGCACATGTTTGTGTTTAATGACGGGCACATGTTGTGTTTAATGACGGGCACATGTTTGTGTTTAATGACGGGCACATGTTGGTGTTTAATGACGGGCACATGTTTGTGTTTAATGACGGGCACATGTTGGTGTTTAATGACGGGCACATGTTGGTGTTTAATGACGGGCACATGTTTGTGTTTAATGACGGGCACATGTTTGTGTTTAATGACGGGCACATGTTGGTGTTTAATGACGGGCACATGTTTGTGTTTAATGACGGGCACATGTTGGTGTTTAATGACGGGCACATGTTTGTGTTTAATGACGGGCACATGTTTGTGTTTAATGACGGGCACATGTTTGTGTTTAATGACGGGCACATGTTGGTGTTTAATGACGGGCACATGTTTGTGTTTAATGACGGGCACATGTTGGTGTTTAATGACGGGCACATGTTGGTGTTTAATGACGGGCACATGTTTGTGTTTAATGACGGGCACATGTTGGTGTTTAATGACGGGCACATGTTTGTGTTTAATGACGGGCACATGTTTGTGTTTAATGACGGGCACATGTTTGTGTTTAATGACGGGCACATGTTGGTGTTTAATGACGGGCACATGTTTGTGTTTAATGACGGGCACATGTTTGTGTTTAATGACGGGCACATGTTTGTGTTTAATGACGGGCACATGTTGGTGTTTAATGACGGGCACATGTTGGTGTTTAATGACGGGCACATGTTTGTGTTTAATGACGGGCACATGTTGGTGTTTAATGACGGGCACATGTTGGTGTTTAATGACGGGCACATGTTTGTGTTTAATGACGGGCACATGTTGGTGTTTAATGACGGGCACATGTTGGTGTTTAATGACGGGCACATGTTTGTGTTTAATGACGGGCACATGTTGGTGTTTAATGACGGGCACATGTTTGTGTTTAATGACGGGCACATGTTTGTGTTTAATGACGGGCACATGTTTGTGTTTAATGACGGGCACATGTTGGTGTTTAATGACGGGCACATGTTTGTGTTTAATGACGGGCACATGTTGGTGTTTAATGACGGGCACATGTTTGTGTTTGTGTTTAATGACGGGCACATGTTTGTGTTTAATGACGGGCACATGTTGGTGTTTAATGACGGGCACATGTTTGTGTTTGTGTTTAATGACGGGCACATGTTTGTGTTTAATGACGGGCACATGTTGGTGTTTAATGACGGGCACATGTTTGTGTTTAATGACGGGCACATGTTGGTGTTTAATGACGGGCACATGTTTGTGTTTGTGTTTAATGACGGGCACATGTTTGTGTTTAATGACGGGCACATGTTTGTGTTTAATGACGGGCACATGTTTGTGTTTGTGTTTAATGACGGGCACATGTTGGTGTTTAATGACGGGCACATGTTTGACAGAGCGAGAGCATCTACAGCTGGAGGATCAGTCCAGACGCAGAAGTCATGATTTCAGAAATACACAGACATTGAACCTTAACATGATTCGTTTCTTGCTATATTAGGTTTTTACGGCGACTAGAGTCTTTGGCTTTGGTCAGTTATTGTTTCCTGTGGCTCAGAGAAAAGAACCATGAACCAGGTCAAACAATGTGACCATTAAACAGCAGATTTTACCATTATATTCTGGGATGTTGTGATGTTGTGGTGTTGTGGTGTTGGGACGTTGTGACGTTGTGACGTTGTGACGTTGGGACGTTGGGACGTTGGGACGTTGCGGTGTTGGGATGTTGTGATGTGGTGTTGTGATGTTGTGATGTTGAGATGTTGAGATGTTGTGATGTTGTGATGTTGTGATGTTGAGATGTTGAGATGTTGTGATGCTGTGATGTTGGGACGTTGGGACGTTGGGACGTTGTGACGTTGAGACGTTGTGACGTTGGGACGTTGGGACGTTGGGACGTTGGGATGTTGTGATGTTGGGATGTTGTGATGTTGTGATGTTGTGATGTTGGGATGTTGGGATGTTGTGATGACATGTGGCGTCTCAGGTCAGAATAAGTGACGGTAAATAAGTGTTTAAAGCCTGTTCACGTGTTCAGAGTAACGAGCCCGAGCAAAAGGCGGCGATTATTTCCCCAAATAACAGTTTATTTACTCTGTGAAAACTGGTCATAATGTTCCTCGTTTGCAGTGGCAGAGTGGTTGGCACTTGTCTCTCTGCAGCAGGTCCTGGCCTAGTTTCACTTCACAAACATCTTCATCTGTTTAAACTGGCACTTTCCTCCTTTTACTGTATTTCTTGAGTTTGCATGTTCTTTCGTCGGTCCTCTGAGCGGTCCTCTGAACGGTCCTCTGAACGGTCCTCTGAGCGGTCCTCTGAGCGGTCCTTTTAGCGGTCCTCTGAACGGTTGACTGAGCGGACCTCTGAACGGTCCTCTGAGCGGTCCTCTGAACGGTCCTCTGAACGGTCCTCTGAACGGTCCTCTGAGCGGTCCTCTGAGCGGTCCTTTTAGCGGTCCTCTGAACGGTTGACTGAGCGGACCTCTGAACTGTCCACTGAACGGTCCTCTGAACGGTCCTCTGAACGGTCCTCTGAGCGGTCCTCTGAACGGTCCTCTGAGCGGTCCTCTGAGCGGTCCTCTGAGCGGTCCTCTGAACGGTCCTCTGAGCGGTCCTCTGAGCGGTCCTCTGCACAACAGGTAAACCCCTAAGGCTGACGTGACCAAGACAAGCTGGAGATCTGGAGATGGGCCCCCCCGGGCCCCCTGGGGCCCCCCGGAGCGACGGGGCAAAACACCGGCTTTATTACTTCAAATAAAATTCAAATGAAGTGGGATAAACTTCAGTGCCGTTGTTGCCCCGAGTTATGGAAACATAATTAGTCTAAGTTCTTCATATCTCAAACGCATCTCGTCCATGAGGTAAATGTCTTCATAACTGAGGCAAATCGTCTCAATAATTCAGAACGCCGCGAGCACAAGTAATAATATAAATATAAAATAATAATACCACAGTTTAATATTCATCCAGTCATCATAGGAGAATATGCAGCTTTTAACCACATCGTGTTCTGAACTCAAGATGTTTGGACTTCCATCCAAAGCTTCAGGCTGGAACTCGTCTCGTTTCGCTCAGATTGGGTCGTGGAGGCGTGTTCAGGTCCAAACGCCCTCTGACCTTTGACCTCCACAGACAGTAAACTCTGAAGTCAGCACATGTGTCACATTTATCACGTTTTATTAGATCAACATGTTAGAACTTTTAAATAATGGTCTGCAGGTGGCCAATCACGACAATGATTGGCCCTCGCCACGCCGCCTCCACGCCGCCGCCACGCCGCCTCCACGCCGCCTCCACGCCGCCGCCACGCCGCCTCCACGCCGCCTCCACGCCGCCGCCACGCCGCCTCCACGCCGCCGTTAGGCTTCAAGATGGAGATGCACGGCACTCTGAGGTCCTGAACTAGTATTTCTTCTGTGCTGATAAAGCCTCTTGTGTAGAGGCTGTTTTGTCTCACCTATGTACCGTTCTTTACAGCTTTCTTCACTGCATTGGATCGAATAAACTACATTGCTCTGTTTTTGAGTCAGAGCTCGGTAGATACAAGGGGGGAGTTTCTGTTGAAACAAACAACTCGTTCTACTTCAGGAAGGCTCCGCCCAATGGGCGGGACTTACCACAGAACAGTATTAATATCGGAGTTCTCAATCTAAATTCTTTTATTGACAATGACTCTTGGATGAGAGTCGAAACGTCTATTTTTTCTAACTGAGTCCAGATGACTACAACTGAAGCTTTTTCTACTAAAGAAAGAAGAAGAATATTCCGATGCGAAAACAATGTTTCCCATTTTTCAAATATCATAAACTATACATTTTCGGAAAGCGCTCGCGCTTTCCTACCTCATGGTGTGGGTCCCTAGTCACTGAAGGGTACTTTCGTTAGGTCTATACAGTAATAATGTTAAATTTTTGCATCACACGCTTATATGCACGGAACATGCAAGAGATGGGGAACATATTCGTGAGCTTCTTAGCGCAAACGAGTGCTTTATATGGGGATGACGACCGTGAAGCAAAGCATCCCAATGTAAAGTGCTCATTTAGTGCGCACTTTTGCACGGGCTTCGCCCGTTTACAACGATAATCTTCCATTTTCCTACTACTAATTAATATGCACGGGGCGTGCGTGAGTGGAGGAGTGTGTTAGTGAGTGTTTGGAAGTGGGCGAGCGCTTCGTGCTCGATTTCGTGCGCACGTACGGAACTAATAGGCCTCTCGCTAGCTTGTGGCGCTCGGGCCTAATAAAGTAAAATGCTTTCTTTAAACTTTACACTTGGCACTAAACTCTTCTGAAGCGTCGGCCATGAGCTTTTCTCAATGGGAAATGTTACTATGTTGTCAGGAATGTTCCACAATTAAATGTTTTTATCTTGTATTTAATCAATCACACGCGTTTTAGTGCTTAAAATGCACTTTTTAAATGAGAAAACTTCCATAAAAATGTCCATAAATCTGACCAGTAAATTGGCCTGTAGTGGCATCAACAGGTTTAAAGTCTTTCTGTGGAATATTGAAGGCAAAGCATTAACATCTCCATGGAGACGAGCAGAGGACTGAAAGAGGAACATATATTGCACCTTTAAAACCGTGATTTCATACTTTTGAGATCTCTCAGCAGCTTCCATAAAGACACAATTAATCCCGCCCTCTCGCTCTGGCCCGCACGCCTTTCCGTTGGACGCTGACCGCCTGAACTCGTCCACATCCTGGTCCTCGTCCACATCCTGGTCCTCGTCCACATCCTGGTCCTCGTCCACATCCTGGTCCTCGTCCACATCCTGGTCCTCGTCCACATCCTGGTCCTCCTGGTCTGTGAGGAGATTAAACTTTGGCACAAAATGGCGTCCGCGCTGTGGGCTCGTCTCCGTTTCCTTATCGGAGGAGACAGCCCCTCGCCTCAGCACGACTCTCTTTGTGTGGCGGAAATCTCTCTATTCCCCCGGGGACGCCGCGCTCTCCCAGCGGGGCCCCCGAACGCACCGCGGCCAGGCTGACATCCATCATTGTTCCACCTCCACCGGCTCCAGCGGCTCCAGCGGCTCCACCGGCGCCGCTCTGATTACAGACATGGAACTGACTGTATCTGGGGCTGTTCAGGGGAGAGTGTAACCGGGGCCGACCGTGTGAGAGGACGACGTCGTCAAAGAGGTTAAAGAGGCTCAAAACTGACATACAGACCGTCTTTCTGCAGCTAAAGCGGGAAAGCTGCACAGATTTCAGTGAAATTGTGATGTGTCCACAGGTCCACGCCCACGTTCTACTCCACGTGTGTGACTTAATGTTTCTTCTTTAATAAAAGCAGGAACATGACTGTAAGAAGGGGTCATGTGGGTTCCAAAGCCCTGAGCTCATTGGCACATTATGTCCTCAACACTTGCTCTGCAGCGCCCCCTTGTGTGACGACAATGGGACAGTCCCATTTGCGATGGCGGCTAAACGCGGAGCTAGAGCGAGGCGAGGCTAAATTTTACAAAGCTAATTTTTTAAGGACGTGAACGTTTGCGGCTCGCGGTCGGTCAAACGTTGGGCGGTAAAACAGGCTGCAATACCACAAGTGGCCACTGAGCAAACTGGCTTCACGACAGATGTGGCTCAAATGAAAGGCTCAAACAGCAAGAATCAATCAAACACACAACCTGGAGTAAACGAATGCTAAAGAACACGGTCAGAACAAAAGCTGATAAAATCCACCTGATTCTCAGACTGAGAACGGACGAAGACGGTGTAACATGTAACTCAAAACAAAAAAATATATAAGTCACATTTTTTGATGTATTTGATAAAATCCAAGACAAAGAACAGACATTTCCTCTTGAAATGCAGTTTAAAATAATAACAGATGAGAGAACATGGTGAATAGGTGTACGTATGCTAACGCTAACACCTTCAGCTACATGACGTATGCTAACGCTAACACCTTCAGCTACATGACGTATGCTAACGCTAACACCTTCAGCTACATGACGTATGCTAACGCTAACACCTTCAGCTACATGACATATGCTAACATACGTCATAAGGCGCTGGTACAGCTGGCAGCCCGGTGTAAACGCTCTCTCTTCTTTCTCACACTTATTGTGCTTTATCTCCTATATTTTGTAAATATAATTAGTATATTTTAACTATTTTACTGTACGATAGGGACACGCGCTGGAATAGTTTTTTAATTCAACTGTTTTTGACTTTTTTCGGCTGGATTTGAGCGTTTTTCGTTGCGTTCGTTGTGTTGTTGTGACGTGAGCTAGCTCCGAGCGAGCCCACCAGCCCCCCCCCCGCGCCCTCCGGCCGCGCTAAAGTACGGCGTGTCGTCGGTACACGTTGATATACACGTTTATATGAAAGAGGAACTTGACGAACGATCGGGACACGCACTGGAATCACTTTAAATTAACTTGTTTTGACTTTATTCGGCTGGATTGAGTGTTTTCGTCGTGTCGTTGCGATGTGTCTTGGCTCTGAGTCCCCCGGCTCCGAGTCCCCCGGCTCCGAGTCCCCCGGCTCCGAGTCCCCGGGCTCCGAGTCCCCCGGCTCCGGCCCAGCCCCCCGCCCGGTGCCGTACCGCGTTTACACAAAGGAGGAACTCATGAAACTGCGGAGAACCGTCGTCTTACCCGGAGATCGTCACGTTATCCCGGCGGACATCCTAAGGAAAACGCAACGAAGCAGACGGGCTGGACGTAAACTCCGAGAGAAGAGAGGAGAAAACAGGAAGTAGGTTCCCGCCGTAGTCATGGGTAACGTGAGGTCCCTTCAAAATAAAATGACGGAAATAGCGAGCCTCATGCGGTCCCAGAGGATTTATAGGGACAGCAGCGTCTTGATTTTCACAGAGACCTGGTTAACAGCAGAAATGCCAGACTCTATTGTAGGTTTGGACAATTTTCATCTGCTGCGGGCGGACAGAACTAGAGAATCCGGGAAGAAAAGAGGAGGCGGTCTGGCGGTGTATGTGAACACGAGCTGGTCCAAACCCGAACACTGCACAGTGAGGGAGCAGCTATGTAACAAGGATATTGAACTATTGGCTATTGGCATGAGGCCATACTATCTGCCCCGGGAGTTCTCACATGTGATTTTAATCGCAGTCTATGTGACCCCGTCTGCCAATGCTGAAAATGCTTGTGAAGCACTGCTCTCCTGCACTTGTAGGCTGCAAACACAGCATCCACAGGCTCTCTTCCTCATCTCTGGTGACTTTAACCACGCTTCTCCCTCTTCTGTCCTACCAACATACACCCAGTATGTTACCTGCCCCACCAGAGAGAATAGAACATTGGACTTGTTTTTTGCCAACACCAAGGAGGCTTATTCCTCTTCCCCCCTCCCTCCCCTGGGCAGCTCGGACCACAACCTTGTACATCTGAGGCCTGTGTATGAACCCATCGTGCGCAGGCAGCCTGTGGTGTCCCGTGAGGTGAGGATGTGGTCTGCTGAGAGCGAGGAGGCTCTGAGGGACTGCTTCAGCACCACTGTCTGGACTGAGCTTTATGACCCACATGGGGAGGACATCAACACCATCACAGAGTGCATCACGGACTACATCAACTTCTGTTTTGAGAACATTGTTCCCTCCCGGACGGTGCGGTGTTTTCCAAACAACAAGCCATGGATTAACCGTGAACTGAAGGCTCTGCTGAAGGAGAAGAAGAGAGCCTTCAGGTCAGGGAACAAGGAGGAGCTGAGGACTGTGCAGAAGGAGCTGAGGAGGAAGATCAGGCAGGCTGAGGCCGGCTACAAGAGGAGGATGGAGGAGCAGCTGCAGCAAAAGAACATTCAGGGAGTGTGGAGGAGCCTGAAAACCATCTCGGGCTTCAAAATCCCCCCTGCCCAGACAGAGGGGGATCTACAGTGGGTGAATGATTTAAATGCTCACTTCTTGAGGTTTGATCGGTCACCCGCCCCTCCCCCTGCACAGCTGCATGCTCCCTCTTCCACAGCTGGACAATGCCCTGCATCTGTTCCTCTTCGCTTATCTGCCCCGGACCATCAGCTCCCCACTTCGCCTGGACTCACCCATCCCCCCAGCACACGGTCCCCCTGCCAACCACTGACTGTCACAGCAGCACAGGTGAGGAGTGAGCTGAAGAGGATTAAAGTGAGGAAGGCAGCAGGACCTGATGGCATCAGCCCCAGGCTCCTTAAGTCCTGCGCAGATGAACTGTGTGGAGTTATGGAGCATGTCTTCAACATGAGCCTGAAGCTGAGGGTGGTACCACAGGTCTGGAAGACCTCCTGTCTGGTACCTGTGCCTAAGACACCGCGCCCCAAAGACCTCAACAGCTTCAGGCCAGTGGCTCTCACGTCCCACCTGATGAATGACACTGGAGCGGCTAGTCCTGGACCACCTCCGCTCCACCGTGAGCTCAGCCATGGACCCGCTGCAGTTTGGTCTGGCATCGGAGTGGAGGACGCCGTCATCTCCCTGCTGCACCGCTCTCTCTCTCACCTGGAAAAGCCTGGCAGCTCTGTGAGGATCCTGTTCTTCGATCTCTCCAGTGCCTTCAACACCATCCAGCCGCTGCTCCTGAGGGACAAGCTGGAGACGGCTGGTGTGGAGTATGACCTGGCAGAGTGGATCCTGGACTACCTCACGGACCGACCCCAGTTTGTGAGAGCCCGGAACTGTGTGTCTGACACTCGGACCTGCAGTGTGGGGGCGCCCCAGGGCACTGTCCTCGCGCCCTTTCTCTTCACCCTTTACACTGCAGACTTCAGACATGACACGGACAGCTGTGTCCTGCAGAAGTTCTCTGACGACTCTGCCATCATCGGACTCATCACGGACGACGATGACGCGGAATACAGAGGACTGGCGCAGGACTTTGTGGACTGGTGTCAGCGGAACCACCTCCTCATCAACGCGGGGAAGACCAAGGAGATGGTGGTGGATTTCCGCAGACGCCACCCCACTGCCCCCTCACCAGTGAACATCCGGGGACGGGACATTGAGAGAGTGGACTCATAAAAGTACCTGGGTGTTCATCTGAACCACAAACTGGACTGGACTCATAACACAGACGCACTGTACAGGAAGAGCCAGAGTCGGCTCTACCTCCTGAGGAGACTCAGGTCTTTTGGAGTGACAGGGCCACTCCTGAAGACCTTCTACGACTCTGTGGTGGCATCAGCCCTCCTGTACGGTGTGGCCTGCTGGAGCAGCAGCATCACAGAGAGGGAGAGGAAGAGGCTGGACAGAGTCATCAAGAAGTCCAGCTCCGTCCTGGGCTGTGCTCTGGACTCGGTGCAGGAGGTGGGGGACAGGAGGGTCCTGGCTAGATTCACATCTATGCTGGACCATGAGTGTCACCCCCTGCAGGACACTCTCTCTGCTCTGGAGAGCAGCTTCAGTGAGAGACTGATCCACCCTCGATGTGTGAAGGAAAGGTTCCGTAGGTCTTTCCTTCCTGCTGCTGTCAGACTTTATAACAAAAACTGTTAGTACTGAACACTCGCAATACTGACCTAACCTAATACTGATGTGCAATTCTGTCGTATGTGCAATTACTGTGAAATTCATGTGCAATCTATGTGCAATCTATGTGCTGTTGTGACACATATTCATGTGCAATTACTGTCGTGATCACATGCAATGGTATTTATGTATTTATTTATTTATTTGTCTATGGGAGTTTTTATTTATTTATAGGAGATCTTCTACTGAAAGTGTTTTTCAGACTTCCTATAAGTGATCTGTTCTTCTGTATCTACCTCTGTATCTACCTGCGTTGCACCAATGAAATTTCCCCATGTGGGACAATAAAGGAATATCTTATCTTATCTTATCTTAACGCTAACACCTTCAGCTACATGACGTATGCTAACGCTAACACCTTCAGCTACATGACGTATGCTAACACTAACAACTTCAGCTACATGACGTATGCTAACGCTAACACCTTCAGCTACATGACGTACGCTAACGCTAACACCTTCAGCTACATGACGTATGCTAACGCTAACACCTTCAGCTACATGACGTATGCTAACACTAACAACTTCAGCTACATGACGTATGCTAACGCTAACACCTTCAGCTACATGACGTATGCTAACGCTAACACCTTCAGCTACATGACGTATGCTAATGCTAACACCTTCAGCTACATGAGGCACAGACAGAACTGTGGTAAGTGTCTGGTATGTTAACGTAACATATGAACAGTTATTCAGATAACTATAGCATAAAGAACATGCTAACAAGTTTAGCAAAGCATCAGTTTTACCCCAAATCACTAAATCCATTGAATTCTTCTTCCTCTGTGTCACTTCTAAACAACTCCACAAACTCTAGAGGAAGAGGAAGCGCTCTAGCTTAGAACCTAGAGCGCCCTCTTGTGGCTGCCAGTGTGAAAATAATGAATAATATCACATATAAGTCGCTCTGGAGTATAAGTCGCACCCAAAACTATGAAAAAAGGTGCGGCTTATAGTCCGGAAAATACGGTATTCACATGATTATTGTGGCGCTTCAGAACAGCTCCACGCGCACAAACCGCACAGTGTCTTCTCATAATCGCACACAGATCTTTCTTTCGGGTCAGTGATCGATTCGTAAATGAAAAAGACTCTTTAATGAAACCGTGGCCTCCGTGTTTATCGGACTTTCCTTTTTCCGAGAGCTTTTCCTGAACTTTCCCGCTGCAGCGTTTCGGCGTCCCAGAGGAGATGAATTTGCACACAATAACGCCATTACCGCCGCGAACCCGCTCTTTAAGCATTCTTACATTTTTCA
>NW_027315790.1:32184406-32266906 GCF_026437365.1 Eucyclogobius newberryi
TTCTGTTCAGAGATGAAATATGTCACAGATTTAAGAGCGTTCACAACCAAACATCGATGAAATGTGTCTTTAAACGTGTTGGTTGAGGTTTAATTAATAGATAAATGGGAAATGTTTGTAAAATTAATCAGAAAAATTCAGAATGATCTTTTACCTTTATGTGAAAGTTTACACACACTTTTTATTCATTTTCACTATTCGTAGCATTTTCTTTCTTTTTTTTAAACTACAAACGATAACCTTGATATTAAAATTTGGCAGATCTTCAAAACAGTAAAAAATAACTAAATTATTGATACCGGTTTCAATAGTAACTTCGATAACGACTTCGATACCGACCTCGATACTCACTTTGATACTGACCTCGATACTCACTTTGATACTGACCTCGATACTCACTTTGATACCGACCTCAATACTCACTTTGATACTGACCTCGATACTCACTTTGATACTGACCTCAATACTCACTTTGATAACGACCTCGATACTCACTTTGATACTGACCTCGATACTCACTTTGATACCGACCTCAATACTCACTTTGATAACGACCTCGATACTCACTTTGATACTGACCTCGATACTCACTTTGATACCGACCTCAATACTCACTTTGATACTGACCTCGATACTCACTTTGATACTGACCTCAATACTCACTTTGATAACGACCTCGATACTCACTTTGATACTGACCTCGATACTCACTTTGATACCGACCTCGATACTCACTTTGATACTGACCTCGATACTCACTTTGATACCGACCTCGATACTCACTTTGATACCGACCTGGATACTCACTTTGATACCGACCTCGATACTCACTTTGATACCCACTTCCACACCCACTTCCACGCCCACTTCCACGCCCACTTCCACGCCCACTTCCACACCCACTTCCACGCCCACTTCCACGCCCACTTCCATTCTGCGAGGATAATTTAAAAATGTTCTTATTTAGATGAAGGTTTTTACACAAAACACCAGTACTTTGTTTACCAGCTCTGCTAAAGCTCAAGATGATTAATAAGTGTCAAGTTTAGATTCTAGTTTGAGTATCGAATAATATCTCATTTCTCAGTACTCTTGATAAGCCTTCTTCCTTCCCACTTGTGAAATTAAATTGTAAAAAAAATATATAAGAAAAAGCTTAAATTATTTATTCATTTATTTTTCAGTATTATCAAGTGCAAACACAAGGGCCAGGGTTTCTCAGGAGAGTTTGTTTCCGGGTCGACGTCAGTCCGAGACAGCAGGGGGCGACGACGGACACTTCAAACGCCCCAAAACCCCCTACAGGTCGGACGACTCATTGAACTAAAATGCGGTTAAGATTAACAAATTTTGAATTTTGCTCAAAACTATAAACATGGTATCACAAAAAAGCAAATATTTTAGATTTATTATTTCATTTCCTGTTTGTAATTGATGACATCACATTACGAAATTACCCAGCAAACACTGTGACAAAACTCATTTAATGTCACCATTTTTTTTCATTTGACGAATAAAAATATATAAGAGCGACTTTATTTTGTTGAATTAATGTTTAAAGAGTCAAAAAAGTTGTTTCTCTGAGTAAATTCTGCATAAACTTTGACTGTAATGATTGTCCCTGGTGTGATATCACTTCCTGTCATTTTCTACACACTTTTCAACGTTTTCTCCACAAATACCTGCCTATTGGTGTAAAACTATCATTTCTACGTACAACGAGTATAATTAGGACATCGTATGAACCTGTCATGGGCTTTTTAACCATCACGGTGACTCACAAAGACGGTGAGCGCGGTGAAAATGTGACTTTGTTCAGCTTTAACTCCCTTAAGACGAGACGCTGTGGTATTTAAGCTCGCGCCGTCTGTCTCCAGCTCGTAATGAAAGTGTAATTTTAGCTCCGGTCTTTTTTATTCTCTCATTTCCTCATCACTCCATCTCTCACTATTCTTAGACTGTCATTTGAGTCGCCGTTTTCTGTCCGCCGCTCCGTCTTCATGACACTTGATATAATCACCGCTGCCCCCTCCTCCGCCCTCCGCCCTCTGCCTCCGCCCCCTCCTCCGCCCTCTCCCTCCGCCCCCTCCTCCGCCCTCTGCCTCCGCCCCCTCCTCCGCCCTCTCCCTCCGCCCCCTCCTCCGCCCTCTGCCTCCGCCCCCTCCTCCGCCCTCTCCCTCCGCCCTCTCCCTCCGCCTTCCCGTTCTGGACCGTGTTTGACCAGAACCTTCTACTCTCCGTCGTGCCTGTAACATGTTTGTGTGTGGAACGTTCCAGGAAAAGCAATAAAACATGTGAGAAAAACCTTTAATTTAACATGAAGATAAATTAACACATCTATTGTTCGTGTTATAGACCAACATGTAGCCAAAATATGACTGAAAATATGATAAGAAAGCAAGAAGAACAGTTCAGTTCTATTCATTAGCTCCACTAGGCTTTATGAGACTATAGTGTGAAACGGGGGATGAGATTGGGGATGGACATGCAGCAAACTGACAGAGCCACTGACTCGCTAATGGTTTGTCCAGGAACTTGGCATTTTATTATTCGCCACTATTTTTACAGTTTATTGACCATCATATTAAGAAGAGCGTTTTATTGTTTTATTGTCCTTTTTTAATTCATTTTTTATTTAGACAATATATAATTTCACATTAAGGACACAATTAGTTGTCATAATCAGCTTTGGATTAATTTGGTAAAAGATCAGAGTTTTGGGACATGGAGCGCTAGCGTCGACCCTAGAGGACACGGCGACGAGTTAGCATTAGCATTAGCATTAGCCGCTAGACATCGGCAACGATTAAAAAAAACGCTGTTATTTTTAACATCGTGGTGGAAAATTGGGCGGAAACTGCAGCGGGCCACGGCAGTTTGACAATAACGATATGTTCTGTCTCCAAACGACACAAAACTTAAAAAAGAGGCTGGACGTTGGGTTTTGTCTCGTTAGCGAATGTACGTCATTGCCATTTAGCCCCAGCTGCCCCGGGGCTGACCGATGAACCTGTGGCGGTTCATCTTTAAACAGCAGGTTCTAGATCCTCGTTTCTTCTTCTACTTCTTGTTCTTTGTTGGTCCAAAAACTGCAGTCGCTCAGAGAATCACATGTTATTTTTAGCAGCTGAAATTTCTGGAGTAAATCCCACATTTCATCCGCGTCCGTCCCGATTCCCGAGGTTTCTAAACATTCGACCGTTGCAGGACACGCCCGAATATCTTCTCATTAAAACCCCAATTTGAACCTTTTTGTGACTGGACCGTGGGTCACACTTCTACATTCGGACTCGGTTTATCACGTCGACCCAGAGGCCGAGGTTTACACGCCACTTCAGGGGCTCGAGGTCGTTTGAAAGAGGGAGAGAAAGAGGCGGGACGGGGGGGGGGGAGAGAGAGGGAGAGGCGGGGCGTGGGGGGAGAGAGAGGGAGAGAAAGAGGCGGGACGGGGGGGAGAGAGAGGGAGAGGCGGGACGTGGGGGGAGAGAGAGGGAGAGAAAGAGGCGGGACGGGGGGGAGAGAGAGGGAGAGGCGGGACGTGGGGGGAGAGAGAGGGAGAGAAAGAGGCGGGACGTGGGGGGAGGGAGAAGGAGACGGAGGTCTGGAAATGTAAGGATGTTTTAGACCTCAGGCTCAAACCATGTGACCAGAACTAAATACATTGATCAATGTGTCAAACGACCAGAGAAACAAAGAATGTTGTTTTTTCTGGACCATAAGTCGGACCTTTTTTCATAGTTTTGGCCGAGGTGCGACTTTTTATTTACATTTATACTTATATATTCATACTTATACTCCAGTACAACTTATATGTAGGGTAAACCATGGGCCGTTGCTATGCTAAACCTTTGTCTGTTGCTATGCTAAACCTTTGTCTGTTGCTATGCTAAACCTTTGTCTGTTGCTATGCTAAACCTTTATCTAAACACGCCCCAAACGCAGATGGATCCATAGTAAATCATCTAAACCTTGGGCCGTTGCTGTGATAAACCTTTGTCTGTTGCTATGCTAAACCTTTATTCACACAAACCCCAAACACAGATGGATCCATAGTAGATCCCATAGCGACGCAGCGGCGGCGGCGGCAGCTGAAGCAGCAGCAGCAGCAGCAGCAGCAGCAGCAGCAGCAGCAGCAGCAGCATCATCATCAGCAGCAGCAGCAGCATCATCAGCATCATCATCAGCAGCAGCAGCAGAAGCAGCAGAAGCAGCAGCAGCATCATCATCAGCAGCAGCAGCAGAAGCAGCAGAAGCAGCAGCAGCATCATCATCAGCAGCAGCAGCAGCATCATCAGCATCATCATCATCAGCAGCAGCAGAAGCAGCAGAAGCAGCAGCAGCACCAGCAGCAGCAGCAGCAGCAGCAGCAGCAGCAACAGCAGCAGCAGCAGCATCATCAGCAGCAGCAGCAGCAGCATCATCAGCATCATCATCATCAGCAGCAGCAGAAGCAGTAGAAGCAGCAGCAGCACCAGCAGCAGCAGCAGCAGCAGCATCAGCAGCAGCAGCAGCAGCATCATCATCAGCATCATCATCATCATCATCAGCAGCAGCAGCAGAAGCAGCAGCAGCAGCAGCAGCATATTCAGCAGCAGCAGCAGCAGCAGCAGCAGCAGCAGCATCATCATCAGCATCATCATCATCATCAGCAGCAGCAGCAGCATCATCAGCAGCAGCAGCAGCAGCAGCAGCAGCAGCAGCATCATCATCAGCATCATCATCAGCAGCAGCAGCAGCAGCAGCAGCAGCAGCAGCATCATCATCATCATCAGCAGCAGCAGCAGCAGCAGCAGCAGCAGCAGCAACAGCAGCAGCAGCAGCAACAGCAGCAGCAGCAGCAGCAGCAGCAGCAGCGCTCACGTCGATAAACTCTTATTTTCCTCGACTCTTTCCGCTCGTCTTTTAAACCAATATCATCAACCGCTCCAAACTCTGAGACGTCACAGACGAGTGACGCCTGCTACACCTGCGCGGCAGATGCAGTTGGAGCTCGGCAAAGATCCTTTCCCCGCGCGACGCTCTCAGACGCCGAGCTTTCCTCTTAAGTCCTAAATGTCAGAGTAAATCCCAAATAATACGACCTCGGAGCGAGTCTGGTCCGAGTGTCTGTGCCGGCGACACACTCAGCTGCTGCTCGTCTGCCAGAGTGGGCCGTGGTCTCCGCAGAGTGGGCCGTGGTCACCGCAGAGTGGGCCGTGGTCACCGCAGAGTGGGCCGTGGTCACCGCAGAGGGGGCCGTGGTCACCGCAGAGTGGGCCGTGGAGACCGAGGACGTCTCTGGGGACGACGAGCGGCGAAAACGGGCCGGACACTCGCGGGAAACAAACGACAGCGGCCGAAGAAACCTTGTCGCGCCGGGTTGAAAAGCCAAAGAACCGTCGCGCTCACTGAATGACCAGTTTTAACATCTCTTCACAACGAAAGAAAGAGACGATCCCGAGTCGCGAAGGCAGTCGCTTTTAATGACACATCCGGGAAGTATTTTTGTACAATATCAGACACAGTAAGATGTCATTTTCCATCGAGGATCTTTCGACCGGGCGGCGAAGCGTTCAGGTGTAACTCTGGCTTTTCGTATCTCGTTGGGAACATCATCCAAACCATTATCTGTAGATTAGGATTACCGTATTTTCCAGACTATAAATCGCACCAGCCAGAAAATGCATAATAGAGAAGAAAAACATATATAAGTCGCATGTTTGGGGGAAATTTACTTGATAAAACCCATAACCAAGAACAGACATTTGATCTTGAAATGCAGTTTAAAATAATAACAGATGAGAGAACATGGTGAATAGGTGTACGTATGCTAACGCTAACACCTTCAGCTACATGACGTATGCTAACGCTAACACCTTCAGCTACATGAGGCACAGACAGAACTGTGGTAAGTGTCTGGTATGTTAACGTAACATATGAACAGTTATTCAGATAACTATAGCATAAAGAACATGCTAACAAGTTTAGCAAAGCATCAGTTTTACCCCAAATCACTAAATCCATTGAATTCTTCTTCCTCTGTGTCACTTCTAAACAACTCCACAAACTCCAGAGGAAGAGGAAGTGCAGATTCTTCTTCTGCGTCGCTTAGAGCCTAGAGCGCCCTCTTGTGGTCGTCAGTGTGAAATAATGAATAATATCACATATAAATCGCTCTGGAATATAAGTCGCACCCCGGGCCAAACTATGAAAAAAGATGCCACTTATAGTCCTGAAATACGGTATGTAAAGTGGAAGCAACTCATTGATTGTTGACGGTCTCTCGTTTCTATGGCCACAATAGCAGAAGAGAAGTGTCACGAGCGCATCCAAGACTCGATCGAGGCAGGTCAGACCGGATGCGCGGCTCTCATTCCCAAAAACATCTCGCTTTTGAAAACACTCAACGTTTCCTGGAGGTAAACAGGACTTAATTTATGCCAAAACGCCGATCTTTTAATAAACAAACTCCTTCAGGGTTTAATCAAGGGCCCTCATCCGCCGAGCCGGCTCCAAAATACGTTCGAACGGGATCAGATCACGCCACGCGCTGATTACAATCACAACTTTAACATTTCCATTTGTTAAGCCGCATATTTCTCAAAGTTACTGGGAAAAACAGCCAGAACAACAGCAACAACAACAACAGCAACAACAACAACAACAACAGCAACAACAACAACAACAACAACAACAGCAGCAGCAACAACAACAACAGCAACAACAACAACAACAACAGCAACAACAACAACAGCAGCAGCAGCAACAACAACAACAACAGCAGCAACAACAGCAAAAACAACAACAACAGCAGCAACAACAACAGCAAAAACAACAACAACAACAGCAGCAACAACAACAACAACAACAGCAACAACAGCAACAACAACAATAACAACAACAACAGCAACAACAACAACAACAACAACAACAGCAACAACAGCAACAACAACAACAACAACAGCAGCAGCAACAACAACAACAACAGCAACAACAACAACAGCAACAACAGCAACAACAACAACAACAACCACCACCTCCTTTCCGGCGGCTGTTTTCTGTGTTTCAATACAGTTTGATTCCACCAGGAAGTTCTCAAAAGTCCGTCAATAACTTTCTCGCTGAGCCCATCGACTTTATCTGACCCTCTGCATCTTCTGCGCTCAAACTAACGTCACGTCCTCCTTCTCCACGTCCATAAACCTACTCTTTTTTGTCTTCTTCCAGGCCTCAGAGGAAGCTCTAACCTCAGAATCCTTTAACCATTAAATCAACGATCAAAGACCAACCATCTTAACACGGGCACAATAAGATAAGAACCTTTACACGTACCATTTTAGCAAAGTCCTGAGCAAAATAACATGATTACTGACAAACAATTATTCCTTTTAACAATAATGTGATCAATCTGTTTAAAAAGAAAGGAAAAGGAAGCAAGCCGTTTAAGCGTCTGGGCCGGAGCGCTTTGATGACATCACAGAGGGATTCAAGCGCTACTTCCTGCTGTTTTCAACGTGTACAAGTCGCGTCGTTGACCGCGCAGACTCTCAAACGCACACGACACAGACCGTTTACGACAAATACAGTGGCATTGTTCAATCAAAATGTCAAGAAAGAATGAATCATTTCTGATTTTGATCAACGACGCACTTTAATATTCCATCTCGAAGCCTCACGACGTCGACAAATTGAAATAACAATCACTACACTAATCACCGTACGACTCCTTGACCACTTATTCTTGGTTGCTGCCCTAAAGGTTTCAAGTGTATTATTAAGTTTTTTACTCAACTTTTCAAATCTACTCCAGCCTCAGAAATCGCTCGTTCAGATTCGACTGCTCCTGGTCTGACTTTCTCTCCACTCATACAAAATGCATGAAGTCGTAGGAAATAAAAGCTTTGGCGGCGACGTCTATTTATAACACGTTCCTTTTCAAGCAATTTCAAAACTTTGCCTTAATTTAGAGCCAAAAGCGCACGTCAAATATTGGCTTAAACTCAATGGGAAAGAGCGATGGGCGGCGGCGTTTCTCAGTTTAGTTCACCAACGATGTCATCACGGCTTAAACGCACTTGGGCTCAGATGTTTGGGTCGAGCTCAACGAGAACGAGACCGCACTTTCAGTTCTTTAGTACTCGAGCGTTTATGAAAGTACAAGCATCAGTGAAAAGCGTCTGTAGGTGTCCGTAGGTCAGCTGTGGCAGACGTGCGGGTTTGTTTCTCGCTCGTCTTTTCGATACTTCACACGGTAATAACTTCTCACTTCTGAAACAGCCGTGCGGAAAGACGAATCCCGTGGTCATGGACGAGATGTCAGTGTGTTTGAGTTTAGGGGATCGGCTCATTCAGGGGCAGAATGATATCGTTACTGCACATTTTTAAAAAACACTCCTGGACAAAGAGGAGATCGTAAGTCTGTATTTCTGTTTCGAATGGACGATCGCTTCTGTCAGCCAATCACAGCCTGCGTCACTTGTTGCTCCAATCAAGTCTCAGAACATTCTCTCATCTGACCACGATCACGTCTTTGGGGTGGAATAATGGCCTCAGTACACATTTTCCCTTTTGTTTGGTTTGTCTTAGAGAAGAAGATCGAGAAATCAACAAATCTACAGCAAAGTCATAGAATTGTGACGTCACACACTCTGAGGCCAACTCAACAGCTCATTTTGATCTGTTTTTGGAACTATGTCACAGTGCAGTGGACCGTATCGTTCAAATAGAGCGAAAATCGATATAAAGTGGACGACCAAAAAGTCGGGACGGGGGAAATGTCGGTTTCCTTTTGTCACTTTCTGTGGGATGAGCACTTTTGATTCTGAGTTATGCTGTTAAAAACTCTCCTCTAAACTCTTGAAACAAAGGCCTGGATAGAAAAGTGTCATAAATATAAGTACTATTATTGTACATATTCAGAGAAAGGTCGACGGATTGAACTAGGCGAATGCAGCAGGTGGCGCCCCTTACTGGAGAACTGCTGCATGGGCGACGATCTTTCAGCTGCAACACAGCATTTAAAACCCAACTTCTGAAACAACCGTGCGGAAAGACGAACCATCGAAAGGGAATCAAACCTCAACTGGACCAGGACAAGGACCAGGACCAGGGCCAGGGCCAGGGCCAGGGCCAGGGCCAGGGCCAGGGCCAGGGCCAGGGCCAGGGCCAGGGCCAGGGCCAGGGCCAGGACCAGGGCCAGGGCCAGGACCAGGACCAGGGCCAGGGCCAGGGCCAGGGCCAGGGCCAGGGCCAGGGCCAGGACAAGAACCAGGACCAGGACCAGGACCAGGACCAAAACGAAATCCCACGACTAAAGATGGACTGACCATGAAACCAGGTCTACATCAGGACTAAACTGAGCTCAAACTAGGACTAAACTAAGTCTACATCAGGACTAAACTGAGCTCAAACCAGGACTAAACTAAGTCTACATCAGGACTAAACTGAGCTCAAACCAGGATTAAACTAAGTCTACATCAGGACTAAACTGAGCTCAAACTAGGACTAAACTAAGTCTACATCAGGACTAAACTGAGCTCAGAAAAAGGTCGCCATTCAGATTGAACTAGGCGAATGCAGCAGGTGGCGCCCCTTACTGGAGAACTGCTGCATTGCTGACGATCTTTCAGCTGCAACACGGCATTTAAACCCAACTTCTTCTCACTTCTGAAACAACCGTGCGGAAAGACGAGTCCCGTGGTCATGGACAAGATGTCAGTGTGTTTGAAAAGGGTGAAATCCGTGGCATTGAGCAGAGAAAACATCTAAACGAGAAGCAAAATCTAATCCTCCACATCTCTGAACCCCAGTGAGAGTGTCTGGACGAGGCTTGGTGCTGCGGTCAGTAGTGCGGTGCGTGCTAGGGTCAGCGCTCACCGGGCAGGCTGGTGGACACGTTGACCTGCGTGTAGAACCTCTTCTTGGGCAGCAGCTCGGACACGCCGTTGAGCGCCTCCACGGTGAAGCTGTAGTTGGTGTTGGGCAGGAGGTTGACCACCGTCACCGTCCGCTCCGTCAGACCCGCCTGCTGCGGGACGAAGCCGATGCTGGCGCCGCACGGGTCGCACTGGCGCGCCGTGCACCTGCGGCACCCCACGCTGTACGACAGGTCCACGCGGCCCCCGCCGTCCGCCGGAGGGGCCCAGTCCAGCACCAGGGTCGACTGTTTCAGCGAGTACACCAGGTCCCGGGGGGGAGAGGGCGGTCCTGCAGGGAGAGAGGAGAGAAGGGAGGTACTTTAAAGTTTGTGTTGGATTTAGACGAAGAGAAGAAGATCAACCTCATGACATCATAATAAATACTAGTAAAGTATTCAATTCATACAGTGCGTTTTTGAACCCTCGAAAGGGAATTAAACCTCAACTAGACCAGGACAAAGGACCGGGACCAATACCAGGACCAGGACCAGGACCAGGACCAGGACCAGGACAAGGACCAGGACCAAGACCAGGACCAGGACCAAGACCAGGACCAAGACCAGGACCAAGACCAGGACCAGGACCAGGACAGGACCAGGACAGGACCAAGACAAGGACGAGGACAGGACCAGGACAGGACCAAGACAAGGACCAGGACCAAGACCAGGACCAAGACCAGGACCAAGACCAAGACCAAGACCAGGACCAGGACCAAGACCAGGACCAACCCCAAAACGAAACCCAACGACTAAAGATGGACTGAACATGAAATTAAGTCTACATCAGGACTAAACTGAGCTCAAACTAGGACTAAACTAAGTCTACATCAGGACTAAACTGAGCTCAAACCAGGACTAAACTAAGTCTACATCAGGACTAAACTAAGTCTGCATCAGGACTAAACTAAGTCTGCATCAGGACTAAACTAAGTCTACATCAGGACTAAACTAAGTCTGCATCAGGACTAAACTAAGTCTGCATCAGGACTAAACTAAGTCTACATCAGGACTAAACTAAGTCTGCATCAGGACTAAACTAAGTCTGCATCAGGACTAAACTAAGTCTGCATCAGGACTAAACTAAGTCTGCATCAGGACTAAACTAAGTCTGCATCAGGACTAAACTAAGTCTGCATCAGGACTAAACTAAGTCTACATCAGGACTAAACTAAGTCTGCATCAGGACTAAACTAACTCTGCATCAGGACTAAACTAAGTCTGCATCAGGACTAAACTAAGTCTGCATCAGGACTAAACTAACTCTGCATCAGGACTAAACTAAGTCTGCATCAGGACTAAACTAAGTCTGCATCAGGACTAAACTAAGTCTGCATCAGGACTAAACTAAGTCTACATCAGGATTAAACTAAGTCTGCATCAGGACTAAACTAAGTCTACATCAGGATTAAACTAAGTCTACATCAGGACTAAACTAAGTCTACATCAGGACTAAACTGAGCTCAAACTAGGACTAAACTAAGTCTACATCAGGACTAAACTGAGCTCAAACCAGGACTAAACTAAGTCTACATCAGGACTAAACTGAGCTCAAACTAGGACTAAACTAAGTCTACATCAGGACTAAACTAAGTCTGCATCAGGACTAAACTAAGTCTGCATCAGGACTAAACTAAGTCTACATCAGGACTAAACTAAGTCTGCATCAGGACTAAACTAAGTCTACATCAGGATTAAACTAAGTCTGCATCAGGACTAAACTAAGTCTGCATCAGGACTAAACTAAGTCTACATCAGGATTAAACTAAGTCTACATCAGGACTAAACTAAGTCTGCATCAGGACTAAACTAAGTCTGCATCAGGATTAAACTAAGTCTACATCAGGACTAAACTAAGTCTGCATCAGGACTAAACTAAGTCTGCATCAGGACTAAACTAAGTCTGCATCAGGACTAAACTAAGTCTACATCAGGATTAAACTAAGTCTGCATCAGGACTAAACTAAGTCTACATCAGGATTAAACTAAGTCTACATCAGGACTAAACTAAGTCTACATCAGGACTAAACTGAGCTCAAACTAGGACTAAACTAAGTCTACATCAGGACTAAACTGAGCTCAAACCAGGACTAAACTAAGTCTACATCAGGACTAAACTGAGCTCAAACTAGGACTAAACTAAGTCTACATCAGGACTAAACTGAGCTCAAACCAGGACTAAACTAAGTCTGCATCAGGACTAAACTAAGTCTGCATCAGGACTAAACTAAGTCTACATCAGGACTAAACTAAGTCTACATCAGGACTAAACTAAGTCTGCATCAGGACTAAACTAAGTCTACATCAGGACTAAACTGAGCTCAAACTAGGACTAAACTAAGTCTACATCAGGACTAAACTGAGCTCAAACCAGGACTAAACTAAGTCTGCATCAGGACTAAACTAAGTCTGCATCAGGACTAAACTAAGTCTACATCAGGACTAAACTAAGTCTGCATCAGGACTAAACTAAGTCTGCATCAGGACTAAACTAAGTCTACATCAGGACTAAACTGAGCTCAAACTAGGACTAAACTAAGTCTACATCAGGACTAAACTGAGCTCAAACCAGGACTAAACTAAGTCTACATCAGGACTAAACTGAGCTCAAACTAGGACTAAACTAAGTCTACATCAGGACTAAACTGAGCTCAAACCAGGACTAAACTAAGTCTGCATCAGGACTAAACTAAGTCTGCATCAGGACTAAACTAAGTCTACATCAGGACTAAACTAAGTCTGCATCAGGACTAAACTAAGTCTACATCAGGATTAAACTAAGTCTGCATCAGGACTAAACTAAGTCTGCATCAGGACTAAACTAAGTCTGCATCAGGACTAAACTAAGTCTACATCAGGATTAAACTAAGTCTGCATCAGGACTAAACTAAGTCTGCATCAGGACTAAACTAAGTCTGCATCAGGACTAAACTAAGTCTGCATCAGGATTAAACTAAGTCTGCATCAGGACTAAACTAAGTCTGCATCAGGACTAAACTAAGTCTGCATCAGGACTAAACTAAGTCTGCATCAGGACTAAACTAAGTCTGCATCAGGACTAAACTAAGTCTGCATCAGGACTAAACTAAGTCTGCATCAGGACTAAACTAAGTCTGCATCAGGACTAAACTAAGTCTGCATCAGGACTAAACTCAGCTCAAACCCCAGAGAGTTTTGCCAGTTTGAATTCAACTAATTATCATGCAGCAATTTCCACAGCCAAAATAATATTTGGTGAACGTTGTTGATGCCAAATGAATAATGAGCACAAATTAGCAGCTGTGTTGTGCTGAAACAGTTCTGATGGTGGTAAACGACAGCTGCAGTGCTTTTCAAAGGGCTAGCGTTAGCATTAGCATAAACTAATCAGAGTTCACCACAGTCGCTGCTCGATTTGGCCCTCAACTTGTTGGACAGGACATGATCATTGTGTATTCTGTCAACTCTAATCCCCACGAGCGCCTCATTCAAAGGACATTTTAAGTTTCAAAGTTTGACAATTTAGCAGAATTTCATAATCACAAATAATAATACCAACAGAAAAGCGTCAGAAAAGCGTGTCAGTTATGTGTCCTTGCGGTTTGAATGGAACGTCGCTTATTAATGACGTCACAGACTCCACTTCCTGTCATTTTCACCTTCACTTTTTCATTTTTTCTTCATAAAACTGCCACGTGACTGATGTAAAACTACGATAAACGTTTATTGCAGGTTCGATCCCACCAAACAAAGTAATAAAAACACACGAGAACCTGTCACGTGCACTTTAAATGTAGATGTGTCGGAGTTTATCCACAAAACGAGGAAACAAAACAGTTTAAATACATCAAGAACTGCACAATATTTAACCTTAATATAGCATGAACAAAGATTTAATCCACTAGAGCAGCGTTAGCACAAGAGCGGCGTTAGCGTGAGAGCGGCGTTAGCGTGAGAGCGGCGTTAGCATGTGATTACATTGAGTGGTTGTAATCCTGTCTGTCCTGGATTTGTGCACGATCATAATGTGTTTGATGTTTGACCCCAAAGCGTCGGGGTCACGGGGTTCAACTGAAGAAGGAGGAGCTACGACGTTTTTAATGCTTTTCTTGTTTATTATGTGATGATTTTAGTCGGTACAAGAGGTTCAAACGTTTCCCTTTGACACTGACAAACTAAACGATGCTACAAACACAATATATTGACTTTTTAAGAATTACAATAACATCATTTAATCACATTTTTGGTATGAAATGGATGCGACGTCTTTGGATCTTTACAAACTTCGGGGAAAATGTCATTATTTCTGATTCTTATTAAAACATCATTAACTTCTGGGACAAAATAAGTAAAATAACCCTCATTACTTCCTGCACAATGTCACTTTTCACGTGTTATTCCCCAATTTGATTACACATTCACAAACTTGTATTCTTGGGTTCAAAGTTGTGGGTTTAATGTATGCGCAGCTCGTATTCTCTGCATTGCTTTGATCCTTATGGACGTATGGATTTCAGAGAGTTAATGAGTGTTTCCAGAAGAGAGTAAACTTAATAAAAGCAATAATTACAGCTGACCTTCTCCACATAAAGGCGGTGTATCCCATAAGTCTGTTACTCTTCGCTTCACTTTCTCGTTAGCGCGCGGTGGATTAGCCAAATCATAATTAGTCGATCGATAGTGTAATTAATGTGGTCATTAGGCCGCTATAAATGTTATCCAGAAGAGCCAGGATCTCTCTGCGGATCAATACTCCAATCACACCTGCTCCAGGCCGCAACACACCAGGAGAAAGAGGACCAGGACCAGGACCAGGACCAGGACCAGGCCCAGGCCCAGGACCAGGACCAGGACCAGGACCAGGAGCATGACCAGGACCAGGACCAGGAGCATGACCAGGACCAGGACCAGGACCAGGACCAGGACCAGGACCAGGACCAGGACCAGGACCAGGACCAGGACCAGGACCAGGCCCAGGACCAGGAGCATGACCAGGACCAGGACCAGGAGCATGACCAGGACCAGGACCAGGACCAGGACCAGGACTAGAGCGGAACTAGAGCTGGACCAGGACTAGAGCTGGACTAGACCAGGACCAGGAGCATGACCAGGACCAGGACCAGGACCAGGACCAGGACCAGGACCAGGACTAGAGCGGAACTAGAGCTGGACCAGGACTAGAGCTGGACTAGACCAGGACCAGGAGCATGACCAGGACCAGGACCAGGACCAGGACCAGGACCAGGACTAGAGCGGAACTAGAGCTGGACTAGACTAGGTCGAGACCAAGACCAGGACTAAAGCAGGACTAGAACTTTCCTTTAAGCAGTAAGTTAGTAGTGAAGCATATTATACGGTGAACTATAGGCCAAAAAGAGTGAATCGGCCAGTTCTTTAGTCCAAATCATGTCTGAACTTAGATCTTAACCTGGACTAACTCAGGACTACAAAGGTCTGGCTGCTGAAGGTAAACTCGTCTTAAACGTGGTTTAGAGCCAGTCCTGGTCTAACTGAGAGTTACACTTCCATCAAAACCAGGACTAAATCCAAAACCAAACCTGGACCAGATTAGTTAAAGCCCAAAGTGTGAACGGACCCTTGAGATTGCTCTAAACCTGGACTAAACCAAGTCTAAAACCGCTAAAACCGGCCTATACTATCTAAATACCATGCCTGGACTAAACCAAGTCTTGAGTTAAATTACACCGGTTCAACCTGGTTCCAACTAGGACTAAACCAGGTCTAACTCAGGACTAAACCAGGTCTAACTCAGGACTAAACCAGGTCTAACTCAGGACTAAACCAGGTCTAACTCAGGACTAAACCAGGTCTGACTCAGGACTAAACCAGGTCTGACTCAGGTCTAAACCAGGTCTGACTCAGGACTAAACCAGGTCTAACTCAGGACTAAACCAGGTCTAACTCAGGACTAAACCAGGTCTAACTCAGGACTAAACCAGGTCTAACTCAGGACTAAACCAGGTCTGACTCAGGACTAAACCAGGTCTGACTCAGGACTAAACCAGGTCTGACTCAGGTCTAAACCAGGTCTAACCCAGGACTAAACCAGGTCTAACTCAGGACTAAACCAGGTCTGACTCAGGACTAAACCAGGTCTGACTCAGGTCTAAACCAGGTCTAACCCAGGACTAAACCAGGTCTAACTCAGGACTAAACCACATCTCATTTACAGGACTAAACCAGGTCTAACCCAGGACTAAACCAGGTCTGACTCAGGACTAAACCAGGTCTGACTCAGGTCTAAACCAGGTCTAACCCAGGACTAAACCAGGTCTAACCCAGGACTAAACCAGGTCTAAATCAGATCTAAACCAGGTCTAACTCAGGACTAAACCAGGTCTAACTCAGGACTAAACCACATCTCATTTACAGGACTAAACCAGGTCTAACCCAGGACTAAACCAGGTCTAACTCAGGACTAAACCACATCTCATTTACAGGACTAAACCAGGTCTAACCCAGGACTAAACCAGGTCTAACTCAGGACTAAACCAGGTCTAACCCAGGACTAAACCAGGTCTAACTCAGGACTAAACCAGGTCTAACTCAGGACTAAACCAGGTCTAACTCAGGACTAAACCAGGTCTAACCCAGGACTAAACCAGGTCTAACTCAGGACTAAACCAGGTCTGACTCAGGTCTAAACCAGGTCTAACCCAGGACTAAACCAGGTCTAACCCAGGACTAAACCAGGTCTGACTCAGGACTAAACCAGGTCTGACTCAGGTCTAAACCAGGTCTAACCCAGGACTAAACCAGGTCTAACCCAGGACTAAACCAGGTCTAAATCAGATCTAAACCAGGTCTAAATCAGGACTAAACCAGGTCTAACTCAGGACTAAACCAGGTCTAACTCAGGACTAAACCACATCTCATTTACAGGACTAAACCAGGTCTAACCCAGGACTAAACCAGGTCTAACTCAGGACTAAACCACATCTCATTTACAGGACTAAACCAGGTCTAACCCAGGACTAAACCAGGTCTAACTCAGGACTAAACCAGGTCTAACCCAGGACTAAACCAGGTCTAACTCAGGACTAAACCAGGTCTAACTCAGGACTAAACCAGGTCTAACTCAGGACTAAACCAGGTCTAACTCAGGACTAAACCAGGTCTAACTCAGGACTAAACCAGGTCTAACTCAGGACTAAACCAGGTCTAACCCAGGACTAAACCAGGTCTAACCCAGGACTAAACCAGGTCTAACTCAGGACTAAACCAGGTCTAACCCAGGACTAAACCAGGTCTAACTCAGATCAAAACCAGGTCTAAATCATTACTAAACAAAGCCAACACTAAAGCCGTTTGAGCCTTTATTATCTTGCTGACCTTGTGAATACAACACCTGACGAATCGATACAAAACCCGCATTATTCCTGTAATTAGCCTAATATCAACCGACCTGGACCAATCAGCAGCGAGTTTCTTTGTGGGGGACAAAGCTCAGATAAACGGCCCTCGAACAGAAGAATGGAGCAGGTTTTGGTGATTCGGTGCGAGCGACGGGTCAAGTGCACGTGACAAGAGCTCATTGTTGTAGAAATGAATGTAACGGAGAAACACGGCCCTGTCGACAGGGGCGAGACGGGAGGATTTAGCAGGCGTTTTGTTTAAACCCGCGGAAAAGTGAACCCAACTCCTGCTGAGGTCTACAAGCGAGATGGTCTGAGAGCCTGTGGGTCTGATCCAGCTCCTGCCGAGGTCAAAACCAGGACTAAACCAAGACTGAAACACAAGGACTAAACCAAGACTAAACCATCAACGCCTAAACCAAGACTAAACCAACGAGGACTAAACCAAGACTAAACCAACGAGGACTAAACCAAGACTAAACCAACGAGGATTAAACCAAGACTAAACCAACGAGGACTAAACCAAGACTAAACCAACGAGGACTAAACCAAGACTAAACCAACAAGGACTAAACCAAGACTAAACCAACGAGGACTAAACCAAGACTAAACCAACGAGGACTAAACCAAGACTAAACCAACAAGGACTAAACCAAGACTAAACCAACAAGGACTAAACCAGGACTAAACCAGGACTAAAACAGGACTAAACCAGGACTAAATCAGGACTAAACCAGGACTTACCCAAGAATAAAAGACTAAACCACTTCCAACTAAAGCAAGATTTACTAAGACTCACAAACAGAACTTCTATCCTGATGAAACACTTCCTGTTTTGGTGAAATCCTAAACCAAAAAACTAAAACTAAGACTTAAACTAAACTAGAGGAAAAGTCTTGGAGCGATTCCTAATAACAAGACAAACAGACACTCTCAGTTGTCGATTGCACATCGTACATCGTCTGGGGCGACGCAGAAGCAGAGATCCAGAGTCAGAGCGATGAGAGCTCAGCGGGGAGGGGGAGGGGCTTAAGTGCGAGCGCGGGGGTCACAGGGTCACGGCGAGGGAAGAGACGAGAAGACGGGAAAGTCCGGATAAAGGATGGACCGGATTATCGACGAGGAATCTTTAAACGTCCTCGAGGAGGCGAAAGGGGAGCGAGGGAAAGGTGGAGAACGCGAGGATGAGTTTATGAGATTTATAGGAGGTGAAGTCCGGTGTGTGATGGGGTTCAGGGCGGGGCCAAGGCAAGAAGCATGAATAAAACATGTGACCAATGAAACAAAAGTGTGAAAGCGTTTATGGCATGGCTCTTATGGAGAGAGAGGATTATTAAAGAGGATTCATGACGGCCTGGTCAGCGCCTCGACGTATGTATCGCAGTTTATATTACATTTTAAAGTATTTTTACGCTTTGGACTCCTACGCCTCTTGTAAAATGAACTAAAGTTGTTTTTTGTGTGTCTCGGGAATGTACCGTATTTTCTGGAGTATAAGTCGCACCGGAGTATAAGTCGCACCAGCCAAAAAATACTTACGAGGGAAGAAAAAAACATATATAAGTGGCACTGGAGTATGAAATGTGGTGCAATTGTGAAAAAAACTAATAACATCACATATAAGTCGCTCCGGAGTATATGTATATAAGTATAAATATAAGTATAAGTATATAAGTATAAATATAAGTATAAGTCGCACCCGGCCAAAATGATGAAAAAAGGTGTGACTTATAGTCCGGAAAATACGGTAAGCCTCTAGTCATGTGATACTAAATTTTAATTTCATTTACTCAAAAAAAAGGGAAAAAAACAAATACAAGTTAAATGAATAAGTCCAAAAACGTAAAATTTGGCAAAATGTTGCAATAACTCAGAACATTTTGGTTCATAATGTTTTGGAAACAGATTTTAAATAACATTTTAGTGTCGTGATCGTTAGTGTTCGTAGCTGATAAGCCCAGAGCAACTTATAACATATCTTATTTTCCGGTGTATTATTAGGCGCACCTTTATTCAGGGTTTTGGTCGGAGTATTTTATATTTATACCGGTACTTATATACTTATACTCCGGAGCGACTTATATGTGATATTATTTGTTATTTTCACACTTGCAACAGTATTTCATACTCCAGTGTGACTAACATATGTATTTATCTTCTCTATTATGCATTTTTGGGCTGGTGCGACTTATACTCCGGAAAATACTGTAATAATTGTTTGTTCCGCCAGAATTAAAAGAAAAAAAGGAGCATGTTTATTGCATCTGCTGAAATATTGTGGGTGGAGCCACATTAAGGGACAAAAATAATTGTACATTGTACAAAAAACTGATTGCACATTCATGTGCAATTACTGTCGTGATCACATGCAATGGTATTTATGTATTTATGTATTTATTTTTATCTTTATTTTTCCCCTCCATCCCTTGTTTGGTTTTGTCTATGGGAGTTTTTATTTATTTATAGGAGATCTTCTACTGAAAGTGTTTTTCAGACTTCCTATAAGTGATCTGTTCTTCTGTATCTACCTGCGTTGCACCAATGAAATTTCCCCATGTGGGACAATAAAGGAATATCTTATCTTATCTTATCTTATATTAAAACAAGTGTGGATCAGGGTTGGTTTAGAAACAGATGATGATAAAAGTGGTGACGGTGAAGGTGAAGGCTCCATCAGGGTTAATGGAGAAGGACGAGGTAAATTGGGCCTGAAGGGGGCGCCGAGGGTCAGACTCGAGAGTGGGAGGGGCCAGGGTGAAGGACGGGTCTTGTACGAGGGTCAAGTACGGAGCCCCCCGATGACAACGACGCGATGTGAAGTGCGCTACGAACATTCTTCTACACAAACGCCTTTACACATGAACATGACACATGAAAGACAAACTACAGCTAATGCGGTTTAATTTACAATATAAACGTTTAAATACGACCACGACATCTAACGTTTAAAGTCCATGTGACACATTAGTCACACTTTGTGCTAAAACAAAGGGAATATAATTAAAGCTCAGATTTGATCAAACATTTCGGCAATTTGGAGATTTTGGTGACGTTTACGATGTCACTTCCTGGTTTGACGCGTCCAGCAAAGATGACAGAGGTAATTCCACCACTGTTACTTAGCAACCAGATTGTAAACAACATTTAAATCATACAATAGTTATGTTTTGACAAATAATTACACATGAAGACGTGTTTAGTTTGTTAAATGACTGTTTATAATGTCATAAAAAGGTGTCAGTTGAGTGCAAATTTTTGGCGTTTTTGATGGAATGGCACTTTTTGATGACATCACAGAGGGATTCTGTTGTAGAACTGCGCTCTACTTCCTGTTCAACTTTTATTTTTTTAAACTGCAACTTGACTGATGAAAAACTATGATAATTCTTTACCACAGGGACAATCTCACCAAACAACAATATAATCGTATAAACCTGTCATATGGACTTTAATGCCATAATGTGGAATTTTACAGACAAAGCAAAAACATGTCCAAATGATGTAAAAGTAAATATTTATATTTTTGAGTGGTGTTTTTTTGTGTTTATGTTATTTAAATGTTCATATGGCATCTTTGGTATCACTTTATCAAAACTACACTTTAAATAGTTCATTAAAGCGCCTCCTACAGGTCGGACGACTCATAGAACTAAAACGCAGTTAAGTTTTATGTATGTAAAATGTTGCTAAAAATTATCACAGAATAGCTCATTTTTTTAGCTTTATAATTTCACTTCCTGTTTGTATTTGATGACATCCCACTCGGAAATTACCCAGCAAACACTGGGCCAAAACTCATCTAATGCATCTAATGGTAACAAAAATGCATGAGAGCGACTTTATTTTGTTGAATTAATATTTAGCGAGTCAAAAAAGTTGTTTCTTTGTGTAAATTCTGCATAAACTCTGACTGGAATGAGTGTCCCTGGTGTGATGTCACTTCCTGTCATTTTCAACTGATTTTTCAACGTTTTCTCCACAAATACCTGCTCGATCGGTGTAAAACTATCATTTATATGTACAACAGGTCCAAATCACCAAATAAAGTCAAAATTAGAAAATCGTAAAAAACCTGTCATAGGCCCTTTAAGCCTGAACCATTCTTATTAAACTATCGCATTATGAATTAAGTCATTGTTCCTGCGAGTCTTTGATAAATCCTTGCACAAAGCGGCGGCGGACAGTGGGCGTCTTACTGGTGCAGGGCGCAGAGGGCGTGTCCAGCGGCGTCCTGAAGTGGTCGTCTTTGCACAGACACACGATGGAGCCATCCTCCTCGGCGACGCTGTTCTCGGGGCAGGGGAAACACTCCTGCTGACGGGACGACATCTTGTACGAGCCGGGGGGACACGCTGCGACACACAAAACCAACACGGAGACGTTCGATTAGAGATCAGACACAGACGCGCAAACACACACACACACACAAAAGACTGCATTGTTTTCTGTTATTTGAAGAAGCCAAACTCATAACTCATTTTATACAAGGAACAGTCACAGAGAGGAATGAACAAGGCTTGATTCAGATTGTCCATTAAAGCGGAAATGAGTGACTTGGGCCAAAGCGCTCCCCCTGCAGCTCTCTTGTGAAACTACATTGTCAGAGAACAGACACAAAAGCCCTATTATTTGTCTTTCTTTATTTCTTTACTGTATAAAGTCTAATCACACACAGATATACAGATTTTTTTAATTTTCATTTTCATTTTTACTTTCATTTTTATTTTTATTTTGTTTTATTTTTATTTTTTGTACAACTACAGTAGGTGGCAGTAATGTAGCACTTGACCAACCACCAGAAAACATCAGAAAAGAAGAATATATTTTAAAAAAGTGCGAGGATTTCTAACCATCAGAAAAGGGGCGTAACGTCATGATTAATATCTGAATGTGATTGGTCGAAGCGTCACAACAACAGGAAGAAGCAGAAAAATCCACCGTAAATCTCCCATAAACAGGCCAAAGTCCTTTTTACTTCCGCCCAAACTACAACGCTGCGCTGTGATTGGTCCGTCACACACCGGCTCAAATTGCCTGCCGTTTACCTTTTCAAAAATATGTAAAAAGTGCTACATTAACAATGGATCCACATTTTCTTATTGTAAAAAGGGTAAAAACACAACAGAAAACTTTCTCCATTCAACTTGTGGCAGCTTTTTCACGTTATATGAGCGACTGTAAGACACTGAGAGTGCGGTACAAGTGCGGTAAAGGACTGTAAAAACATGGAGGAGCGCCATGGCTTACCACTAGATGGCGACGGAGGAGGTTAAAGCAGAACACGGGGCACTACATCTGAGTTAGAATCGGTACAGTCTCTTAAAGGTGCACTATGTAACCTTTCTGACATACGTGTGATCGCGTCGCTCTGGCATTAAACTGATCTATCTCCATGGAGACGCCAGCAGGCCACAATACAGGTCAGATCTGTGGACAGGCGGACTCGGCTTGCAGTAAGAATGCCAGAGTTGTTAAGAAATAAAAGCAGAAAAGTGACATAACGCACCTTTAATAAGCATTAGCATTAGCATCAAACAGGATTAAACTGATCTATCTCCATGGAGACGCCAGCAGGCCTCGGTACAGGTCAGATCTGTGGACAGGCGGACTCGGCTTGCAGTAAGAATGCCAGAGTTGTTAAGAAATAAAAGCAGAAAAGTGGCATCTTGGCACATTTAATTAGCATTAGCATTAGCATCAAACAGCATTAAACTGATCTATCTCCATGGAGATGCCAGCAGGCCACCATACAGGTCAGATCTGCGGACAGGCGGACTCGGCTTGCAGTAAGAATGCCAGAGTTGTTAAGAAATAAAACCTGAAAAGTGGCATAACGCACTTTCAATTAGCATTAGCATTAGCATCAAACAGCATTAAACGCACTAAAAGCAGGATTTCCATCGTAAAACTGATCATAGATTATGAATGATGAACGACAGATGAAATGTGGGATTAGAGAGGAGACGTTGGGATCCATCTGAGAAACACCAAAGTCGGATTAAGAACGTCGAGAGGACAAGAGGACGCGTGAAGCTGGATTGTTCTCCGCTAAACGTCTGCCGCAGATTTAAATCCTTTCGTTTCATTATTCTCTCTCTCCAGATCTTCTTCTTCTCCTCTTCCCTGTCGTCTTGTTTCATTGTTCTCTCTTCGGCTCTTCATACCTCTCCTAACTCCTAACCCATAACCAGTAACCCCTAACCCCTAACCCCTAACCCCTAACCCATAACCCATAACCACTAACCCCTAACCCATAACCCCTTACCCATAACCCATAACCTTCTATGGAACCTTCGGACTATGGAACCTTCGGACTATAGAACCTTCGGACTATGGAACCTTCGGGCCATGGAACCTTCAGGCCATGGAACCTTCGTACCATGGAACCTTCGGACTATGGAACCTTCGGGCCATGGAACCTTCGTACCATGGAACCTTCGGACTATGGAACCTTCGGACTATGGAACCTTCGGGCCATGGAACCTTCGTACCATGGAACCTTCGGACTATGGAACCTTCGGACTATGGAACCTTCGGACTATGGAACCTTCGGGCCATGGAACCTTCGTACCATGGAACCTTCGGACTATGGAACCTTCGGACTATGGAACCTTCGGACTATGGAACCTTCGGACTATGGAACCTTCTGACTATGGAACCTTCGGATCCGCACGTCCTTTGTGAATGATGAACGACAGATGAAATGTCATTGGTGCCGTTTGTGTCGTCCATTTTTTTTGTAAATAATAACAAATAAATAAAGAACAATACATAAAAAAATTATTTATGGACGTGTGTGTGTGTGTATGTGTGTGTGTACTATGTGTGTGTGTGTGTACTCTGTGTGTGTCTGTACTGTGTGTGTTGTGCGTCCACAGGCTTGAATAGAACCGTATGTGTGTGTGTGTGTGAGTGTGTATACTGTCTGTCTGTGTGTTTGTGTTCTCTGTGTGTACTCTGTGTGTGTGTGTGTGTGTTCTCTGTGTATACTCTGTGTTTACTCTGTGTGTGTGTGTTCTCTGTGTTTACTCTGTGTGTGTGTGTGTGTGTGTGTGTGTGTGTGAGTGTGTATACTGTGTGTGCTCTTTGTGTGTGTACTGTGTGCTCTCTGTGTGTACTCTGTGTGTGTTCTCTGTGTGTACTCTGTGTGTGTGTGTTCTCTGTGTTTACTCTGTGTGTGTGTGTGTGTGTGTGTGTGTGAGTGTGTGTGTGTACTGTGTGTATGTGTGTGTGTGTGTGTACTCTGTGTGTGTGTGTGTGTGTGTGCGTGTGTGTGTGTACTGTGTGTACTGTGTGTATGTGTGTGTGTGTGTACTCTGTGTGTGTGTGTGTGTGTGTGTGTGTGTGTGCGTGTGTGTGTGTACTGTGTGTATGTGTGTGTGTGTGTACTCTGTGTGTGTGTGTGTGTTCTCTGTGTGTACTCTGTGTGTGTGTGTGTGTAGTGTGTTGTGCGTCCACAGGCTTGAATAGAACAGTATGGGGGCGGCAGAATTACACCGCTCAAACGCTGCAGTCGACGTGTTTGAACAGTTTGTAGCGACTTTAACGACTTCATTAAAGACTCGATCAGAGCAAAACTGGGACAACTCATTTTGACTTTGTCCTTTTCCATTTTGGCTCTTTAAACGTTCGACAAAGGCCTGTGTTTGTGTTTGTGTTATTAAAGGTCCCATTGTTTGTCCTCACAATGTGGAGCAAATCTGGAGCAGCAAATGTCTACGTTGAGTTAAAGTGCCCCCTACAGGCAGGACTACTCAAAGTGCCCCCTACAGGCCGGACTACTCAAAGTGCCCCCTACAGGCAGGACTACTCAAAGTGCCCCCTACAGGCAGGACTACTCAAAGTGCCCCCTACAGGCCGGACTACTCAAAGTGCCCCCTACAGGCAGGACTACTCAAAGTGCCCCCTACAGGCCGGACTGCTCAAAGTGCCCCCTACAGGCCGGACTACTCAAAGTGCCCCCTACAGGCCGGACTTCTCAAAG
Source organism: Eucyclogobius newberryi (assembly GCF_026437365.1). Taxonomy (NCBI): domain Eukaryota; kingdom Metazoa; phylum Chordata; class Actinopteri; order Gobiiformes; family Gobiidae; genus Eucyclogobius; species Eucyclogobius newberryi. The sequence goes on from NW_027315790.1 coordinate 32,209,638, forward strand.
TGCCCCCTACAGACTGGACTACTCAAAGTGCCCCCTACAGGCCGGACTACTCAAAGTGCCCCCTACAGGCCGGACTACTCAAAGTGCCCCCTACAGGCCGGACTACTCAAAGTGCCCCCTACAGGCTGGACTTCTCAAAGTGCCCCCTACAGGCCGGACTACTCAAAGTGCCCCCTACAGGCCGGACTACTCAAAGTGCCCCCTACAGGCCGGACTGCTCAAAGTGCCCCCTACAGGCCGGACTGCTCAAAGTGCCCCCTACAGGCCGGACTGCTCAAAGTGCCCCCTACAGGCCGGACTGCTCAAAGTGCCCCCTACAGGCCGGACTGCTCAAAGTGCCCCCTACAGGCCGGACTGCTCAAAGTGCCCCCTACAGGCTGGACTTCTCAAAGTGCCCCCTACAGGCTGGACTACTCAAAGTGCCCCCTACAGGCCGGACTACTCAAAGTGCCCCCTACAGGCTGGACTACTCAAAGTGCCCCCTATAGGCTGGACTACTCAAAGTGCCCCCTATAGACTGGACTACTCAATGAACTGAAATGGAGTTAAGATAAATATATTGTGAATTATGCTGAAATGATACAAATGTTCTCAAACACTGGGCCAAAACTCATTTAATCTGTTTTATATGACAAATACAAATATATGAGAGCGACTTTATTTTGTTGAATTAAAATGTTTAGAGTAAAAAAAGAAGAAGAACTCTCGTCTTCACTCTTTATCTGGGACTATACTTCCTTTACCTCCAAAAACAGACCGCGGTGCGCTCTCTGCATCTCATTTTAAACCCTTTTACCGATCACAAACACAGAATAAAGACGGTTCCACGCGGACATACGATGTGCAGGCGTTCCACTTAAACACCATCAAACACGAGCGAGTTTTCAGAGCCGCCGTTTTCTCTCCGCTCCCGTCCTCAGCGTTCTCGTAGCTCGAGCGGCGTCGGCGTAAGCTCCCGTAATTGCCTCGATAATGTCTGTGCGGCGCAGAACAGCGACACCCGAGCGTCCTCCAACACCGATGGCGCCCGAACTGGAGCGGGAACGCGCAACGCCAACGAGGAAACCGAGGAAACCGAGGCCATTTTGGATCAGTCACAGGAGAAGAAGGTGAAATGTGTCCAAATGTGTCTAAATGTGTCCAAATGTGTCAAAATGTGTGTCCAATTCTCAGTTTTTAAAGAAATCTCCAAATTTAAGACCCGTAAATGTTGAAATGTTAAATATCGACTTAACAAAACGCTTTTAAGTCCTCACGATTGACATTTCAGCGTGTTTAATATTGACACCACTTATTCTACTGCTTCACACACAAGTTTAATTTTTTCAAACGGAGATTTTTTAATTTCTTGTGGATACTTTGAGTATCCACAAGATATGAAGCATAAACATAAGGACATATTTGGACTGAACGAGACGGTGACGGATCCAACAGAAGGATTTGTTCATATCTAATTCCAAGCCTGATTTATGAACGTTTAACGCCAAAACTTGAGGCAAAATTTTATTTTTTGAGTCAAATTTCAGGCACGTCTGATTCACTGAAAAACTAGAAATTCAACACCTTCACTACATTTTTGTTGTTATTTTTTTGTTTTTTGTGCAATTTTAGCATTTTTTACAAAATAAAATGAGGGATTTCACCGACTTAATTAAACTACAGATTATGTTCACTTCCAGATTCTCGCCCACAATGTTTAAACCGTGAGTCAAATTTAAATAACTCAATAAAACAATAAAAACGTATTTGGTAAATATCCCTGCTACAAAATAAAATCGCTTATTTTTATATGATTTCTTTCATTATCTAAGTCTGTAAAATCCCTAATTTAATAAAGTGAACTACAGAATTTTAGTTATTTTTTCACTTTCAGATTCTCGCCCACAATGTTTAAACCGTGAGTCAAATTTAAATAATTCCAAAACAATAAAAATACAATCAGTAAATATCCCTCCTACAAAATAAAATCCCGTATTTTTATATAATTTTTGTTCATTGTTTAAGTCTGTAAAATCCCTCATTAATTAAACTAAACTACAGAACATGTTATATTTTCACTTTCAGATTCACGCCCACAATGTTTAAACCGTGAGTCAAATTTAAATAATTCCAAAACCATAAAAATGCGTTTGGTAAATATCCCTCCCACAGAAACATACGGCGTTGGCTCGGCGCGGACACATTTGCATATACTTTAGTTTCATGTCCCCGCCGGGACGCGTAACTCGGGCGCGCGCACCTCTTCATATTAATCATCTCCCGCAGAAACACATTTATTCTGTTAAACGCCTCATGATTTATTAATGCTCTGTGTTTAAAGTTCACTCTAACGACGAGCGCGAAAGAGGAAACAGGGGGAAGTTGTTTCTCCCGCGAGAGACGACGGCATCGAACACGCCAATAACGTCACGTCTTTGTTCGGCCGCCGGATACTCGTATATTCCACGTATATTCATAAATGTACAGTACATTATACACGGACGATAACGAGGGCAGTTATGATTATTGTGAGGAAAAACATAGCGATTTAACGGTTATTCGTGATTATTTGTGAGTCTAAAACAAACGGTTCCTCGCGGTTTTACACAATTTAACTGCGAAACAAAATAAAGCTAAATGCGACAAAAACAGCCAGATTCTAAAAAAAAGTTCTTATTATTTATGTCTATTTTTGGGTGGAATATTGAAAAAAACAAAAAAGAGCTTAAATTTGCATCGAAAATTGTCCCGATTGTTATTTCTTGGTTCTCACGATTACCGTATTTTCCCGAGTATAAGCCTCACCAGCCAAAACATGCATAGTAGTGAAGAAAAAAACATATATAAGTCGCACTGGAGTATAAGTCGCATTTTTGGGGAAATATATTTGATGAAATCCAAGACCAAAAACAGACATTTCATCTTGAAATGCAGTTTAAAATAATAACAGATGAGAAAAAATGGTGAATAGGTGTACGTATGCTAACGCTAACACCTTCAGCTACATGACGTATGCTAACGCTAACACCTTCAGCTACATGACGTATGCTAACGCTAACACCTTCAGCTACATGACGTATGCTAACGCTAACACCTTCAGCTACATGAGGCACAGACAGAACTGTGGTAAGTGTCTGGTATGTTAACGTAACATATGAACAGTTATTCAGATAACTATAGCATAAAGAACATGCTAACAAGGTTAGCAAAGCATCAGTTTTACCCCAAATCACTAAATCCACTGAATTCTTCTTCCTCTGTGTCACTTCTAAACAACTCCACAAACTCCAGAGGAAGAGGAAGTGCAGATTTTTCTTCTTCGTCGCTTAGAGCGCCCTCGTGTGGTTGTGTCAGTGTGAAAATAATGAATAATATCACATATAAGTCGCTCTGGAGTATAAGTCGCACCCCGGGCCAAACTATGAAAAAAGGTGCAACTTATAGTCCAGAAAATACGGTACACTATGACCAAATCAACTAAATGACCGCTCGGTTTGAACACGTGGAGGTCGTTCTTGACCACAGAACGCACTGGAGAAGCTCGGACGGTCATGAAGCGTCTGGTGTGTCACGTTTCTGCAACTCCGTGACCTCCGTGACCTTCTCCATCCAAAGTACTCAACACAACACAAGGGATTCTAAAATATATGTTAACATGTTGTCCGATGTTAACGAGAAGACTTTATGAACCTAATCAGACCATCGTCTGGCTCCTGTCAGGACGTCGGGTGAAATGTCCAGACCTTTGTCCTGAGGGCTGTTACGCACCTCCATAACACCGGACCCTTCCTGACCCTTCCTGACCCTGAGCCATCCTCCTGATCACAGTGTACATTTAATTATCCAAGACATTTCATTAAAGGTTGAATGGACGAACCCTGGCAGTTCTCAAATCGCTGAAAAATCGTCCATTGCGCCTTTAATTTAAAGCCTCTGTGATGTTGCCATGGTGCTCCTCCTCCTTTTCTTCCTCTGCTCCTCCTTTTCCTCCTCTTCTCCTCCTGCTCCTCCTCTTTTCCTCCTTCTCCTCTTCTCCTTCTCTCCTCCTTTTCCTCCTCTTCTCCTCTCCTCCTCTTCTTCTCCTCCTTTTCATTATATTCTCCTCCTTTTCCTCCTCTTCTCCTCATCTCCTCCTTCTCCTCCTCCTCTTCTCCTCCTCCTCCTCCTGCCATTTTACATAATTATTACTTGTAAAAGGAGTGATTTGAATAAAAGCTAAACAGGTAAATGGCTCCGACACAAAAGGGCGAGTGCAATGACGGCGAGGGACAAAGCTCCGGCGGCAGAAGAGGCGGAGCCAAATGATAGCCTGGTCTTTTGTTCTGTTCTGAAGCCTCGGGGGGGATAATGGACAGATAATGTACAGAGGGAAGAGAGAGAGAGGGAGAGGAGGGCATGAGAGAGAGAGAGAGAGAGAGAGAGTGAGAAAGAGAGGGGAGGGCAGACATGAGAGAGAGAGAGAGCATCGCCCCGATGGAAGTGAAAAGCTGCTCAGTAGAGAAAGAGTCAGACAGAGAATGTACGACACTTGTGAGAATGTACGACACTTGTGAGAATGTACGACACTTGTGAGAATGTACGACACTTGTGAGAATGTACGACACTTGTGAGAATGTACGACACTAAACAACATAAACACAGGACCCGGTGTTGAGCCTTTTGTACTTTAGTAAACACAGCGCTCTTCGTGGTGGTGTTCTTTAGTTTGACACGTGACTCTGTGTTCTGAACGAGTACTTCTGAGTGTTCTGTTTCACACCGACACAAACGAGAGGCGCTTTTGTCTCATGATGTAAACGAAAACATAAAGAAATCAGATTTAAACTTAACAAAGTCAAACCCGGCGGCGTGAACGAAGCAGGAGAGAAAACACCACGACCACGGAAACACAAAGACTTCATCTGCAGAATCAGATGAGAGGAATCGATGTCTCGCAGTTTATTCTTCGTACGACAGCGTTTTCAAAAGCCAAATGCGTTTTACCGCAATCGAAATTATGATCCCGCTCGACATTATTTTGCTAGCTAGCGCGACGCGGCCAGGTTTCAGAATGGACATACCCGTTTTTGCATTTGAACTTCATCAAACGCCGACCTGATCCTGACCAACGTATTTCCCCGGATGCTAACGTGCTAACATGCTGAGCCAACACGCTTAGCATAACGAAGCTAGCAACGCCCGTTAGCATCAGCCGTTTCCTGTTTATCGTCGATCGAAGACGCGTTACACGTGTTAAAGAAGTCTGAAAATCAAACATAAATGAGCAGTTGCTTTTCTAGCTTAGCCAAAGTGTGGTTTTGTACGTTAGCTGCAATTATAGCTGCAAAGTGCTAGCGCTAATTTGGTCGTTTAGTGCACTCAGAGTTCTCTACGTGTGGGAAGAGTCACAAAAATTTTACTCATATAGTAAAGAGTGCGTTTACGCTGTCAAATAAACCGTTTTATTTGGTGGTGTCTGAAAACTACTAGAAGAAAAATTAAAGTTAAAAAGTCATAAAGATGGCTCGGTTTGTGGAATGAAAGTTCAGGTGGCTGCGACTTCGTTTCTTGGATTAAAACTCGCCCCAACTCGCCTGAGCTTTACCTTCTGCCGCCGCTGCTGGACATTTGGACGCGTCCCTCTGCGCCGCCCCCCGGAGACACGGAGGTGGAAGCACCAGAGCCCCGTGGGGTCTCTAAGCCCCTGGCCCGAATCCTGGTTAAGTCCTGGTTAAGTCCAAAGCCCGAGGACTCTGATCTGGGACACATCTGGAGCGCGCTGGACTAAGCCGAGCCCGAGGCCGAGGTCAAGGACGCGGCGGTGAAAAACAAGTCCAACGCAAAAACTTTCACTCACGGGAAGAAAAGTTTGGGTTTCGGGCCTTCGACTGTTACAGGGAGAGTTTAGGAGTGGAAATGTTTCTGGAATAATAACAGTGAGGATGAAAAGAGACATGTTTTTTTTCTTGTTTTTTGTCCGGCGTTTAGTCTGTTCAAACATACGTGGATTTGTGTCCTTTTTAAATCGTCACATCCATCTAAAACTGCTTAATAATAGAAGCAGATCTATTAACTTCCTGTGGAAATGACAAGCCCCGCCTCATTTTTACCAACTCATGAATGGAACTCACTCACGGAACTCTCGCACGGACGGAACTCATGCACGAACGGAACTCACGCACGGACGGAACTCACGCACGGACGGAACTCACGCACGGACGGAACTCACGCACGGACGGAACTCACGCACGGACGGAACTCACGCACGGACGGAACTCACGCACGGACGGAACTCACGCACGGACGGAACTCACGCACGGACGGAACTCACGCACGGACGGAACTCACGCACGGGCGGAACTCACGCACGGACGGAACTCACGCACGGACGGAACTCACGCACGGACGGAACTCACGCACGGACGGAACTCACGCACGGACGGAACTCACGCACGGACGGAACTCACGCACGGACGGAACTCACGCACGGACGGAACTCACGCACGGACGGAACTCACGCACGGACGGAACTCACGCACGGACGGAACTCACGCACGGACGGAACTCTCGCACAGAACTCTCGCACGGAACTCACGCACGGAACGGTGCGTGAGTTCAAGTGGAGGGCCGGCCTGCAATATTTTTTTTTTTTAATATTAAATCAAATATAACTATTCTGTCAAATATAGGCTATTTGATCTATTATTTAATTAATTTCACGTCATCTTTATTAAGGATACAAGTGCAGACAGATGCCTAAGGGCAAAAAATATTATTATTATTTTTTAAATATTACTTGTCATGTTTGGCGGGCCGGATTATAAAGACAAACGGGCCGTATGTGGCCCGTGGGCCGCAGTTTGCCCACCCTGCTCACACTTTGTTATTTTGCTCACAGTTCCGTGCATTATTCATTCACTCGTCACATTCAGTGGGAAAAGTCTGCGCCGTCGGCTCCGACCGTTCAAATCCCGTCTTTATTTCACTTTTACACCTCAGGAACGTCTACAATCCCGTCAAATGTGCATAAACCCTGTAATATTATATTTCTGTTCTCACGTGTCCCTCGTTCCAGATTTCAGACTGAAGAAGCACTTTTTACTCACAAAACTGCGTCTGTGGTTTGGTTAGAAAAAGGTGTTTTTAGGAGTCCTGGGACCAAACGGGGCACAGGTGAAACACAAGACTTGAACGTGTGATGCCCTGAGGTTTACACCGAGGCTGCCCCACAGAAATTGTATGTTTGCTGTAACCCAACCCAACATTTTTCAAGTGGGTCGGTCGGTAGGTAAATTATTATTATTTTTTTACTATGAAGGCAAAAAAAATGACCAAATCGTCGCCATTTTTTTATTCTGCCAGTGACCCACAGTGACCCACAGTGACCCGCAGCGACCCACAGTGACCCACAGTGACCCGCAGTGACCCACAGTGACCCGCAGTGACCCGCAGCGACCCGCAGTGACCCGCAGCGAACCGCAGCGAACCGCAGCAACCAGTGACTCGCAGTGACCCACAGTGACCCACAGTGACCCACAGTGACCCACAGTGACCCACAGTGACTCCCAGTGACCGCCAGTGGTCGGGCTTCAACAGTCAATGAGCCGTTCTCTGTTCATGTTAAGCTTCATTTCTCGGCGGTTTTCGCGACATTTTCGGCTTTAAAATATTTCTAGCGAGTTCCAGCGATACAAAATTATTCAACACGGTGCTTTTTTTAAAAACGGTCGGTGAGTCGGCGAGATATAAGACAAAAAAAAATCTTTGGCACCATTTGGACAAAATGCTGATATTTTTTTTTTAGTCATTTTTTTTACCAAGTCGGTCGGGTTACGACAAACAGACATCTGTTTTTGCTCAGCCTAATGAGAAATATGAGTAAATAATCATGTGGGAGGGGCCTGGTTAACCAATTTAACATTTAAAAAGTCGGCTCTATTTTCTTACACTTCATCCTGTTTATAACCAACATTCAAGTATTATTTAAAGACTTTTGTGCCACATATTTTGCGATATCATCTTCTCGTCTCCACTTTTCATTTCCACCTCGCCAACGGAGAAAGACCAGATTTAGAGTTAATAACATGAATTTAAATGTGATTTGTGTCTCGCGGTCGTCACCTGTTCCAAACAGGTTTATGACGCTGATAAAAATGATTATCCTTCGACGTGTGGCTTTCGGAGGCGAGTCAGGCGAGTCAGGCGAGTTTATTTTAATATCCGTGCTTTATGTCGCCGTGGTAACTCCCTAGACAACATGTGATTGCAGAGAAAAGGCTGGACTTTCACCTTAATCATGGTCATGTTACGACTGCAGGACAAGTACACGAGGAGCTGGACGTATGAGAGCGAATATAATATAATATAATATTATATATATAATATAATATACAGCCCCCTGCAGGTCAGACGCCCCCTGCAGGTCGGACGGCCCCGGCAGGTCGGACGGCCCCGGCAGGTCGGACGCCCCCTGCAGGTCGGACGCCCCCTGCAGGTCGGACGCCCCCTGCAGGTCGGACGCCCCCTGCAGGTCGGACCACTCACTGAACTAAAACGCAGTTAAGATAAATATAATTTTAACTTTGCTCAAAATTATGAAAATGTTATCACAGAATAGCACATTTTTAAGGTTTACAATGTCACTTCCTGTTTATAATTGATGACGTCACAGTAGGAAATAACCCAGAAAACACTGGGCCAAAACTCATCTAATGTCACCATATTTTTCATTATACAAATACAAAAATATGAGAGCGACTTTATTTTGTTGAATTCATGTTTAGAGTCAAAAAAGTTGTTTATTTGTGTAAATTCTGCATAAACTTTGGAGTGTCCCTGGTGTGATGTCACTTCCTGTATGAGTGTCCCTGGTGTGATGTCTCAGTCATTTTCGACCGATTTTTTCAACGTTTTCTCCACAAATACCTGCTCGACTGGTGTAAAACTATCATTTAAATGTACAACAGGTATAAACCAAATAAGGTTAGAATTAGAAAATCGTAAAAACCTGTCATACGTCACTTTAAGTCTGGAAATATAAGGTTAAAACAGATAAATAACAGAAAGTAATTCAAAAAGACATCAACGGCAATTGAGTTTGTGTTTGTATGGCCTAAATTCTGTTCTGAAAATAGCACGTTTCATTTTGAATAAGTTATAATTCGTGATTTCTCAAGTTCACAAATTGTCTTTTGAGACTTTGGAACAGAAACAAAACGCTTTTTTTTTTTTTATCATTGTGGGAGGAAAGTACACGGGCCTAAACTATCTAGTACAAGAACCAAGTACAGTTGTGTTGTTACTAGCCACCTCTGTAGAATCCATACTTATACACGAAACTTTTACTGATGTGGAAAAAATAATTCGAACTGTTTCTGTGTATTTTTTTTCATTGTTGCCGTTCCGTCTGGTTTAGTACTGGTTTGGTCCTGGTTTAGTCCTGGTTTAGTCCTGGTTTAGTCCTGGTTTAGTCCTGGTTTAGTCCTGGTTTAGCCCTGGTTTAGCCCTGGTTTAGTTTGCCACGTTTCCCGACAACCGCCTTTAACATCGCACATACTGGAGCAAACGTCACCCGGAGAAGGACGCAGCGGCAGAAGGAGGGCAACCCCAAGACACCTGGCAACCCCAAGCCACCAGGCAACCCCAAGACACCTGGCAACCCCAAGACACCTGGCAACCCCAAGCCACCAGGCAACCCCAAGATACCTGGCAACCCCAAGACACCAGGCAACCCCAAGATACCTGGCAACCCCAAGACACCAGGCAACCCCAAGACACCTGGCAACCCCAAGACACCAGGCAACCCCAAGACACCAGGCCAACCCCAAGGCACCTGGCAACCCCAAGACACCAGGCAACCCCATGACACCTGGCAACCCCATGACACCTGGCAACCCCATGACACCAGGCAACCCCATGACACCTGGCAACCCCATGACACCAGGCAACCCCATGACACCTGGCAACCCCAAGACACCAGGCAACCCCATGACACCTGGCAACCCCATGACACCAGGCAACCCCATGACACCAGGCAACCCCAAGACACCAGGCAACCCCAAGACACCTGGCAACCCCAAGACACCAGGCAACCCCAAGACACCAGGCAACCCCAAGACACCTGGCAACCCCAAGACACCAGGCAACCCCATGACACCTGGCAACCCCATGACACCAGACAACCCCATGACACCTGGCAACCCCATGACACCAGGCAACCCCATGACACCTGGCAACCCCAAGACACCAGGCAACCCCATGACACCTGGCAACCCCATGACACCAGGCAACCCCATGACACCTGGCAACCCCATGACACCAGGCAACCCCATGACACCTGGCAACCCCGCCAATCCGTCCGTCCGAAGCCGCGTCCGGCGAGCGCGATCACGCCGGACGTGGCGAGGCACGACCCGCGCAGCAGCAGCGGCGGTATCCGGGCGGAGGTGTGTTTTATGATTTGGCTGAAGACAAAAGAGGCGTCGGTTCTATAGGCGCGGCGTACAAAGAAAGGGCATCGGCGGGTGAGGGCGGGGCGAGGGGCGGACACCTTCGCCCACGCCGGAGGATGGAGAGACAGGAAAACAGATAAGACAGATAAAAGAAGGACGTGGCGTGAATCTAAATGAAGGACATGAAAGGGGAGAGGCAGGGGCTGACAGGCGGCGGGCGGGGGTCAGGGCCAACAATGCAGTCATGTAAAGGGGGAGGGGCAAGGGGGGAGGGGGTGATTGTGGATGACATCACGCCAGCTCGTCCAGCGGGTCACGTTTATGTAGCACTTTTCTCTGGAACGACGAAGCGTTTGACAACAAAGAGCGACTGACTCTGTGAAGCTCATGAGCCGGAGTGAAAGACTCTGAGGCTGAAGTGTCCTGCTCAAGGACACAAGGGCAGGATTTACATGTGTGAGATCAGATCAAACCGCTGAACAAACAAGGTCTAAATCAGCACAATTATAAACCAAGAATGAAGCAGAACTAAACCGGGACTAAACCAGGACTAAACTAGGAATAAACCAGGACTAAACCAGGACTAAACCAGGACTAAATCAGGGCTAAACCAGGGCTAAACCAGGACTAAACCAGGACTAAATCAGGGCTAAACCAGGGCTTAACCAGGGTTAAACCAGGACTAAACCAGGACTAAATCAGGGCTAAACCAGGGCTTAACCAGGGTTAAACCAGGACTAAACCAGGGCTAAACCAGGACTAAACCAGGACTAAACCAGGGCTAAACCAGGGCTTAACCAGGGCTAAACCAGGACTAAACCAGGGCTAAACCAGGACTAAACCAGGGCTAAACCAGGACTAAACCAGGGCTAAACCAGAACTAAACCAGGACTAAATCAGAAATAAAGCAGGACTAAACCAGGACTAAACCAGAACTAAATCAGGTCTAAACCAGGACTAAACCAGGACTAAATCAGGACTAAAGCAGGACTAAATCAGGACTAAAGCAGGACTAAACCAGGTCTAAATCAGGTCTAAACCAGGACTAAACCAGGACTAAATCAGGTCTAAACCAGGACTAAATCAGGTCTAAACCAGGACTAAACCAGGACTAAATCAGGACTAAAGCAGGACTAAACCAGGTCTAAATCAGGTCTAAACCAGGACTAAACCAGGACTAAATCAGGACTAAACCAGGACTAAACCAGTTCTAAACCAGGTCTAAACCAGGTCCAAACCAGGACAAAATAGGGACTAAACCAGGACTAAATCAGGTCTAAACCAGGACTAAACCAGGACTAAATCAGGACTAAAGCAGGACTAAACCAGGTCTAAATCAGGTCTAAACCAGGACTAAACCAGGACTAAATCAGGACTAAACCAGGACTAAACCAGGTCTAAACCAGGTCTAAACCAGGTCTAAACCAGGACCAAACCAGGACAAAATAGGGACTAAACCAGGACTAAACCAGGTCTAAACCAGGACTAAACCAGGACTAAACCAGGACTAAATCAGGACTAAATCAGGACTAAATCAGGACTGAAGCAGGACTAAACCAGGTCTAAACCAGGACAAAACCAGGTCTAAACCTGGACTAAACCAGGACTAAACCTGGAGTCACACAAGCAGGAGAACAACATGTGTACCAAAGGTCAGAATTAGCATGAGAACAGTTGTAAGAACTGGAGCAGCAGAAGTGATAGTCGTCTGGATGTGAACGGTGTAATATCACATTCCGCCTCTGACAGTGACCTTTGTGCTCGTGATGCTAACGTGATGCTAATGATGTCGGATCACGCTAACGTTCCTGACACTAATGGAATTACACAATATTGTTCCCGTCACTTCTGCTCCGAACGCCAACGCAGCCCGAGCCCGACTCACCCGACAGGACAGACTTCCACCGACACCGCGGCGCGTTTCCATAAGTGTTCAGCCGAGATCCACGAGTGATGAAATATGAAACAACGTTTACAAAGACGATCATTTTAGGAAAGAGGCAGCGGGAAGAAGAGAAGAAGTGTCCAACGGGGGAGGGTTTTAGAGCTTTGGGGAGGAAGACGGACGGAAAGTGAAGGATTACGCAAAGATTTAACAATAGAAGAAAAAGACATCTTGATTTTTGATGAGAAGAACCTTGTCTAAAGAAGAACTAAGAGAAGAACTAGGAGAAGAACTAAGAGAAGGACTAAGAGAAGAACTAAGAGAAGGACTAAGAGAAGAACTAAGAGAAGGACTAAGAGAAGAACTAAGAGAAGAACTAAGAGAAGGACTAAGAGAAGAACTAAGAGCAGAACTAAGACCAGAACTAAGAGAACTAAGATAAGAACTAAGACCAGAACTAAGATCAGAACTAAGATCAGAATTAAGACCAGAACTAAAATCAGAACTAAGAGAAGAACTAAGACCAGAACTAAGATCAGAACTAAGATCAGAATTAAGACCAGAACTCAAAGCAGAACTCAGAGCAGAACTAAGAGCAGAACTAAGAGCAGAACTAAGAGCAGAAGTAAGAGCAGAAGTAAGGGCAGAACTAAGAGAAGGACTAAGAGCAGAACTAAGAGCAGAACTAAGAGCAGAAGTAAGGGCAGAACTAAGAGCAGAACTAAGAGCAGAAGTAAGGGCAGAACTAAGAGCAGAACTAAGAGCAGAAGTAAGAGCAGAACTAAGAGAAGGACTAAGAGCAGAACTAAGAGCAGAACTAAGAGCAGAACTAAGAGCAGAACTAAGAGCAGAAGTAAGAGCAGAACTAAGAGAAGGACTAAGAGCAGAACTAAGAGCAGAACTAAGAGCAGAACTCAGAGCAGAACTAAGAGCAGAACTAAGAGCAGAAGTAAGAGCAGAACTAAGAGAGGGACTAAGAGCAGAACTAAGAGCAGAACTAAGAGCAGAAGTAAGAGTAGAACTAAGAGAAGGACTAAGAGCAGAACTAAGAGCAGAACTAAGAGCAGAACTAAGAGCAGAACTAAGAGCAGAACTAAGAGCAGAACTAAGAGCAGAGAAAAACATTTAACGTTGCCACAAAAAAAAAAAAAAAAAAAGGGCCAGGGTTTCTCAGGAGAGTTCGTCTTCGTCTACAAGGCTGGTTTCTCCACCCCGAGACAGCAGGGGGCGACGACGGGCACTTCTAACGCGCCAAAAATACACATTTAACCATCACAGCAACGTTCAGTAAGGTGAAAATGTTACTTAGTTCTGCTTTGACTCAAAAAACACAAGCTCAACATAATATACTACGGGTAATTTAATTTTTACTGTATATTATGGAACTGAGAGAAAGAACAAAACAGAACTAAACCAGGACTAGAACAAGTCCAAACCTGGAACAACATCAGGACTAAGCTGAACTCAAACAAGGACGAGTACAAATCTTAACGGTTCCAAATACTTTATATCAAAAACAGCAGCATTTTCACATTTTGAGTCTTGAAGAAAATGTGTTAAAGTTTGTGAAACGACAAAAGAAACTGGCTTAAAAAGGCCGGTTCTGTTTGAATAATAGTTTCCAAATTTGAATTTAGTTTATCATTAAAGAGATAAAGGTGCGAGAAACTTGTTGAAACATATTTTAATACTCCTTATGGCCCTCCATTACTAAAGCGTTTTGAATAATTACTGGTGGCAATTATTTTCTTTGGATTTATTCAAAGTGTAAAAATCCTTTTGTCCAGCCATTATATACGAAACGAAGTATACAAATGCAAAGTTGTAGTAGTAGCAGTAGTTAGTAACAGTAAGTACAGCAGTATTAGAAGGTAAATCGAGTATTGAAAGGTTGAAATACATTTGTTTGGTTTAATATATAAAAAGTATTCTAAATTAACTTTATTAATACTTACAAAGGTTTGAATGAACTGACATTATTTATAAACATTACCGCCATGGTTATTCCAGGTTAGTCCTGGTTCAGTCTTGGTTAAGTCCTGGTTCAGTCCTGGTAAAGTCCTGGTTCAATCTTGGTTTAGTCCTGGTTAAGTCCTGGTTTAATCCTGGTTAAGTCCTGCCCAATCAATCAATCTGATTGTTTCATAGTAGATTCTCTGACCTTCTGTCGGTTAAATCAACAGTTCAGGAACAGCCACCGAGGAAACCATTGTCGTGACGTCGGGCGTTACAAAAATAAACAGAATTTGTATTATTAATATTGATAAAGTCAAACTAATGCATAAAACTGGAGGGTGATATAGACTCATATGTTTTTGCATGATCATTAAGATTTTCACATCGCATCAACAAAACGCAAATAGAGCATAAAATAAACCACAACAGCAGAAATATTACTTTAAACTCTTATTTGGGAGATCACGCCAGATATTTAGAGGTCATTTTTAATAGTTTTAATCAAAGTCGACACACTTGATCTCCTCATTTTGCTCGTCTCCACATCAACAACAGCGACATCATCTATTTCCGCCTCTGAGAAGCCGAGCACACGCTAAAGCTAACGTCGCAGTTAGCGGCGAAGCTAATGAAACAAATCCAGCGTGTGCCGAGGCGTGAGCTGCAAAAGTCATTTACGCCGGACGTGTGCCGCAGTCAGCGCTCGTCTGCGCCCTGAACGCCAGCGCCGGCGTTTGCAGCTGCCAGGGCCCCGCGGCGAGGTGTGCAAAAACGCCGTCCCCGCCTCCGCCGCGTCCGGGCAGAGGGCGGGCGCGTTGATGTGTGACGCCACCGGAGGTTATAGCACTGGACGCGCTGCTCCGCCATTCGCCGCGGCGTCGCTCGAGAAGGCGGTGTAGACGGATATGGAGGGTTAAGTTCTCGTTTAGAGCCCGTGAAGGCGGGACACGGCGGGCGAGTGGGCGAGGTCGAGAAAGACGGATTTACAGAGATTTGCCTCATTTTTCATTGAGATTGTAACGTTTGGCGTGTGTAGGTGTTACTTTAAAGGCCGATCTTTATGTCGCTTTTGGCGCTGATTTGACCGTTTTGTAGTTTCCGGGTGAACGAGCCGCGTCTAAAAAAGGTGCACGGGAAAAAACTCACACGATACGTTCAAGATACTTTCACAATAAAAGTCTCAGCGTTTGATGGATGCGAGACCGTCGTCGCGACTCCTCAGGTTCCGGGTTCGAGGTAGACGAGGTTTCGAAGGTCACAACGCTTCACGTGGAAAACACAAACGTCCTCAAACTAAAGGAAGTAAGAGCCTTAAGTCTGAAATCCTTCGCTGGCATATTTCCCCCTCAGATTTTCCTTTTTTATTAATCATTTTGTTGATTGCACGCGCTTGTTTATAAATGAGAGTTCTGGAAACAGTTTAAGAAATCAAGACATTTCCACGTCCGTCTCAAAGTCATTTTCAATCTAATGGAAATGGTTTGAGTGGCAGCGTTTATTCTTGACTGAGCTCTGATTGGTCCTGCCCAAAGGGGAGGAGTTATAACCAGGGTTGCCAGATTTTCAGGGAGCAACAAGAGACAAAACCTTTGAAAAAAAAGGAGAAACAAAGCCCAAAACGAGCAACTTGAACCCCACAAAAAGGAGTGACTATCAGTTGTGTATTAACATTGTACCATCAATGTGCAGTTAACAGGATGTATTTGAGTCACTGCTTTGTCTACTATCATGAAACAGAGCTGAAAAAAGGCTAAAATTCACAAATTTTACAAACCCAGAATTAAACCAGAAAAAAGAAGAAAAAAGTTTTAATATTTGGAAGATGGGTCACAGGCCGAATCAGATCACTTGGCGGGCTTGATCTGGCCCGCGGGCCCAAAGTTGAATAGCCCTGATCTGCTCAGAGACAAAGCTCCATTTCCAGTAGAATGTGTGGAAGTAAACGCACACGTTTCTGTTCATTTACTGGCGCTGAGCTCAATATTTTCCACTCTTTTCATAATCAGCTGAATCTGATTTAAATACATTTGCTCCGGTAATAATCCAAACAGATGCTGATTACGGTGTTTTTCACTTTTTTCACTTCTGCCTCGGTTTGTCGTGCCTTTCTTAAAGTGTTTTGGTTGAACGTGCCAAACCACAGCTTCTTACACCGGGCGGTTTGGGCACGCTGATTTCATTTGATTTTCAGATTTTTCTTTTCCCCCAAAATCCGTGGCCTGGAATAACTCGGGTATTTTATAACGGGCACTTCATTCACAGCTTTTCATCAGGACCATGACCCACATACGGACAACTCAAGCGTCTGATGAATGTGACTGCAGAGACATTATTGAGTCCAGAGGAGAGAGGAGGAACGAGAGGAGGAACGAGAGGAGGGAGGCGAGGAGGAACGAGAGGAGGGAGGCGAGGAGGAACGAGAGGAGGGAGGCGAGGAGGAGGAGACGAGGGGGAGGAGACGAGAGGAGGAACGAGACGATAGGAGGGAGGCGAGGGGGAGGAGACAAGAGGAGGGACGAGAGGAGGAATGAGAGGAGAGAGGCAAGGAGGAGGAGACGAGGGGGAGGAGACGAGAGGAGGGAGGCGAGGAGGAGGAGACGAGGGGGAGGAGACGAGAGGAGGGAGGCGAGGAGGAGGAGACGAGGGGGAGAAGACGAGGGGGAGGAGACGAGAGGAGGGAGGCGAGGGGGAGGAGACGAAGGGGGAGGAGACGAGGGGGAGGAGGAGCACCACGAGGACTATGATCCACTTGATGGGCTTAAATCACTTGAATCAGCTCTAGAGTTTATTTCAGGTGCTTCTGTTCTTATTCCAGGAGAAAGGAGGCGCCGTGGAGCTTCGAGAGGATCAAAAATGTCCTCCTCCATTAGACGCACGTAAAGACGGGCAGGACGCGGGCAATTATATCGAAATGTAGAAACTCTCATAGCTGTTGTTTTGAAGATATGAAAAGTAGATTGTTTAAAGTAAGAACTGCAACAACAAGAGCTGATTAAACATAAAACTGAGTCGTGAACCTTCAAACTCAAGTGTATGAGGTGATGTTTCTGCACGTTTGTGATTCATTTGACAGACATTTGACATGTATCTGATGAGTGAACCGCAAATACAATTCATTTTGTGTCAATCAGGCTGATTTCCCCCAAAACGGGGTAAAAAATGTCTCCCAATTCAAACTGAAGCAGGTCCTGAACCTGAACCTTGTGAAGCTGAGACTTAAAAAATAAAACAAATAAATTAATGCATTTATTATTACTATTATTTATTTTTATTTATCTAATGTATTTAATTGATGTATTATAATGTATTTATTGATTTCATTTTTCCCAAATATTTTCATTATTTTTTTTTTTTTTCATTTTATTTAATTTATTTATTTTATTTATTTTATTTATTTTATTTATTTTATTTATTTTATTTATTTTATTTATTTTATTTATTTTATTTACTTTAAACTGCTGTTGGAGGTTTTGGACTGACACATTTAGACTGAACATTTCTTTGGCTTCAACAAATCCTCATTAAAAGAATGAAACAGCAAAAGTTCAGGCCTTTTCACTGGTTTTCATTATTCTGAACAAACTGACTCTGTTTCACCCCAGAACGCTTGATTTGACTTCAATCTTTTATCTTCCCAGGAGCTTAATATACATTTTTTATCATTATGGAATAAATGCAGAACATGTCTTTGGCTCTGTAAAGTCATGTTTGACATATTTTTTATGTTCGTATCGTTATTTATGTGACTCCAAACCTTACGACAGACGAGGCTCTCGAACTAATTAGCGTTTTAATCCGGGGGCGGAGCTTAACACTGTCATTATTTGATTTAATTTATTCATTTTTGTTGCATTTTCTGTCTTTTGCATCAGGGTTATTCAAACGTTTACTCTTCTACGTTCGGCCCAGTGCGCAATGGAAAGTTGTCGCTGATTGCTGTATGTCTTGCCCGCTCCTTCGCTCGCTGACCCTCTCTCACATCTTTCGCTCGGCGACGCCCCCTGGCCCCCGGCACCCGGAGGCGCGGCCGAATCCACAACTCATTCCCACAAACAGCTCCAGACTCTGCGGCTTTAAACAATGTACTCTTTCCCTCAAATTCTTTTTTTTTTTGACACAATCGGAGACGTATCGGTAACGAGGTCCCGGCCTTTTGACTAATTAGTGCATTTCTCTCTTTCCTTTGGCTCTTTGTTCCCTCGTTCTTTGGTGCTCAGCAGACGTTTAATTAAGCCACGCTGACGATGCCACGCGGAGACGGAGAAAAGACACGATTTGCACACGCACTTCTGCTTCATTTGACTCTTTTTCACCCGACAAAAGATGTAATGTGGCGTTTTAGATTGTTAATCGCTATGGCAACCGTCCTGATTGACCGTCATTCTGAAACTCACGGATAAGGAACGTTTGTAAAAGCAGAGATTAGGAGTTATAGATAAGATGAGGTGGATTCTTGATTCTTTCTTTGCCTAGAAAGTTCCATCTGTTATTTCTCCAAACGATTCTGAAACACGCACATTCTCACTGCGAACAGGCTCGCCCCTCCACAGATCTGCTCCATATCATTTTATAAAGTGTGGACACTGTGAAATAAGGAAGTATTTAAACCTTTCTAACTCTCTTCACATCTTTATTGGTTCTGACTGGTTTAGTCCTGGTTTAGTCCTGGTTTGTTTAGTCCTGGTTTAGTCCTGGTTTAGTCCTGGTTTAGTCCTGGTTGTGTTTGTGTATGTTGAGCCCTAAATCCCCCACATATTGAACACATGATAAACAGATACTAATATTCCTGCGTCTGAGAAGTACTTGATTGATAATTTTGTCGCAGTAGTAGTAGTAGTAGTAGTAGTAGTAGTAGTAGTAGTAGTAGTAGTAGTAGTAGTAGTAGTAGTAGTAGTAGTATTAGTAGTAGTAGCAGTAGTAGTAGCAGTAGTAGCAGTAGTAGTAGTAGTAGTAGTAGTAGTAGTAGTAGTAGTAGTAGTAGTAGTAGCAGTAGTAGTAGTAGTAGTAGTAGTAGTAGTAGTAGTAGTAGTAGTAGTAGCAGTAGCAGCAGCAGCAGCAGCAATAGTAGTAGTAGTAGTAGTAGTAGTAGTAGTAGTAGTAGTAGTAGTAGCAGTAGCAGCAGCAGCAGCAGCAATAGTAGTAGTAGTAGTAGTAGTAGTAGTAGTAGTAGTAGTAGTAGTAGTAGTAGTAGCAGTAGCAGCAGCAGCAGCAGCAATAGTAGTAGTAGTAGTAGTAGTAGTAGTAGTAGTAGTAGTAGCAGCAGCAGCAGCAGCAGCAGCAGCAGCAGCAGCAGCAGCAGCAGCAGCAGCAGCAGAAGCAGTAGTAGTAGTAGTAGTAGTAGTAGTATTCCTCACCATAGTAGTAATAGTAGTGTGCAGCAGGATTATATAGCAGCAGTAAGAGTAAATAATAAGTACATTTTTGGCCCAAGTTTCTTCTTTATTCTGTGACCAACTGTTCTCCTCGAGAGGGAGGAAATAAAGTAACGGCTGCAACACTGCAACAGCTGCTCCTTCTAGAGCAAAAAGTACACGCTCTGAGGACGGGGAATAATGCGACCGCACGAACACGTATAATGTTATGATAATATGAGGTTATGATAATATGAGGTTATGATAATGAGGTTATGATAATATGAGGTTATGATAATATGAGGTTATGATAATATGAGGTTATGATAATATGAGGTTATGATAATATGAGGTTATGGTAATATGAGGTTATGATAATATGAGGTTATGATAATATGAGGTTATGATAATATGAGGTTATGATAATATGAGGTTATGGTAATATGAGGTTATGATAATATGAGGTTATGATAATATGAGGTTATGATAATATGATGTTATGGTAATATGAGGTTATGATAATATGAGGTTATGATAATATGAGGTTATGATAATATGAGGTTATGATAATATGAGGTTATGATAATATGAGGTTATGATAATATGATGTTATGGTAATATGAGGTTATGATAATATGAGGTTATGATAATATGAGGTTATGATAATATGATGTTATGAACAGGTTTAAATACAGAAAAGTGCCCACGGTAAAAAAGATGAATAAATAAAACATTACATTCACACACATTATTGTGTAAAATCATTCGTTACGGCCCATTTATCACGACCCAAGGCTGCAAACAGAGCTGAAAACCGAATCAGAAATAAGAATAAGTGCAACATAACATATACAAAATGAAACAAAATGCCTCTTTTCTTTCCCTAAATATTTAACAAAAACATTTTTCAACACGTTCTGTGGAACAATCTGAAAGAACCTTGTGTCGAGGGCAAATGCTAAAAAGCTCTAGAACTACATATTCAAGCCTCATTTTGAAGTGAAGCGCAAAAAGTAAAGTATTATTAGCAAAACTCTTACTCAAAACATGCTATTATAAAAACCCCACGTCGACTGGCGTTCTCCTTCTTCATTCTTCTGCGCGTTCACCTTCTGATCTTTCCACCGCTAAACTTCCTCAATTGCGTCTCATTTGCGAGATTAAAATCGCGCCGAGCCAAGAAAACCAAAAGTGCTCGAGCGGAATCCTGCCAAACTCCGAAGCGCCCGCGGCGGTGGCGTCCCAGGTCACTCCGCGGCGCTCGGGTTCTGAGTAACCGCGCGCACACAAAAAACCCACGAGCCGAGAACGTGTTGGCGTTGGCGGGTCGGCGCCGGGGCAGGGGAGACGAACTCGCCGCGGCGTTCTCGGCGTTGGCGTGGGAGGGCCTTTCTCGCTGTTGTATCGATCCGCGCGTCTTCCCCCCGAGGCGGCGTCGTTAGCGCGCTCTTTTTCGGCTGACTGCGTCTCCACGGCAACGCTGTGCAGAGGTGAGAGCGGGTGGGCGGCGCGTGGGAGGGCGAGCCGGCGCAAAGTTCGACGCGGAACTCCGATCGCCGCACGATTTTTTTGAGTGAGCGTTTCGCGGCGGAACAGACGCTGGTTGAAAGTGTTTTCCGTGATAGACTTTGGGATATCGTTGCTCAGAGTACGGGAAAGTGGGTCATGTTTAAGAAAGGTGCTGGAGGGCGAAACTAAGCGTTGTTTTTATGCGTTTTATGGACGCTTTGCACTTTAGCGCTGGGCAGTTTGAACGTCTTCTTAATTGAAAGGTGTCCAGACGATCCTCGTGAATCCTCGGTGGTTTTGAGTCCAGACTTTGGAGGAAAGACTTGCTCCGTGTGATTCATTGACTAAAATGCAGCGTGTGGAGCTAGTAAAAGTACTCAAAAGTATTGGGATCTCGTGTAAAAACGGGCAAACGTCTTTGCGTTAAACTCTCCGGTCACTCCCGAAAACTCGCCTCTCGCTCTCACATCTCGCTCTAGGCTTTCTCGTCCCTGCTGTTGTTCAGAAAAGTCATTTTAACACCGAGGTCAAGTAAGACACCGTCAACCGATCAGTCGATTTCACCGCTAAAGAACGACGGCCTTGGAAACTGGATTATTTTGTGTGTTGAATGATATTTGTCTTGTTTATGATCATGAATCCAGCACTGGAGCTTTTTTGTTTTGTTTTTGAAAAGTCTAAATGGATGAATGTGAAAATACCTTTAATGCCTGTTTTCTTTACGCCAACTAACTTTTGTCCCACTGTCTCTAAAGACATCTCTCCAATTAAAACCATACTTGTTTTAAAGTATGTGGATTATATACAAAAACTGTGTCTCTGTGTAAAGGAAACATTCTCTATTTTGACCCTCAACAGTCAGAACGACTCTAAGTCTGTCTGAACAGAAGTTAAACATCTTGGAACATCCACAAAAAAGCTTTTTTCTTTATCCTCACCTAAGTTTGTTGTTAAAAATGAGGATTTTTATAGCTGCTGTTTGTATGTGAGGCTTGAAATACACTATATATCATTACAAAGACTAGTTTAGCCACTTAAGTTTCAAATGTGAGATCATTATCTGTAGAAACAAGTATTTTACCACACTTTTTGTGATACTTTATCCAGACGAAGGATAAAAGGACCATTCCCTTGACGGACGGGACAAACGCAGAGAACTAAAGTCCAATCATAACGTTTGGACCTCTGCATTGGACCCATCCCAAACCCAGACCCAGCTCCAGGGCTTGATCCAGGATCTCGGTCAGGATTACGAGTTAATCTGTAGTTTTAGTCCAGACCTGGTTCAGTCTTTGATCAATACTCGTCCAGGGAGCGATCCGGAGGAGAAAGAATCCCGATGATGAGAATGTATTTCCACTTTTGACATCGAGAGTCTCAGTTGAACTTTTCCTCCTCGTGGATTCTCGCGCCCGAGCCAACTTCCCTGAGCTCTCGGACGCGTTCAATCTCTCTATTTCCATTTTGGATCGTTCCCAGCGAGCGTCGATCTCTCCTCGGGGCGCGCGGAGATGGCGAGGGGGCGTCGTAATGCGCGTCCGTGGGCGGGAACGCGGCGGTCGGAAAACATGTCCGGAACGTCGAGCGCGATGGATGGACAGAGCGAGGGGGAGAACGAGGGATGAGGGGGAGGGAGGGAGGAGAGAGGTCAGCATCCGAGGCTTTGGACGGCGGATCGGACGAGAGGAGGAGCCGCCCGGCCGTGGAGGAGGAGGTGGAAGAGGAGGTGGAGGAGGTCACGACGAGGGCGGGTTTGGCAGGACAATCAGCCGGCAGTGAAGCATCGAGAAAGAAAGCAATCTGTGCTCGAAGCTGAAGAGAGCAAAGGGCCGAAACTACAGCCGTAACAATAACCCAGATGTGTTTACTGTATTTACCGGAATATAAGTTGCATCTTTTTTCATGGTTTTGGCCCGGGTGCGACTTATACTCCAGAGCGACTTATATGTGAGATTATTCGTTATTTTAACTCACGTCAAAGCTCTGGCCGAAGTTCGAAACTTTTCTCAGGATGTCACAATAAACGTGCTTAAAATAACCCCTAAAACATATAAAAGTACAGTATCAAGTGCACTGAAGTATAAAAGTATCCACTGTAAAAACTACACATACCGTATTTTCCGGACGATAAGTTGCACCTTTTTTCATAGTTTTGGGTGTGACTTATACTCCAGAGCGACTTATATGTGATATTATTCATTATTTTCACACTGACGACCACAAGAGGGCGCTCTAGGCTCTAAGCGACGCAGAAGAAGAATCAGCACTTCCTCTTCCTCTGGAGTTTGTGGAGTTGTTTAGAAGTGACACAGAGGAAGAAGAATTCAATGGATTTAGTGATTTGGGGTAAAACTGATGCTTTGCTAAACTTGTTAGCATGTTCTTTATGCTATAGTTATCTGAATAACTGTTCATATGTTACGTTAACATACCAGACACTTACCACAGTTCTGTCTGTGCCTCATGTAGCTGAAGGTGTTAGCGTTAGCATACGTCATGTAGCTGAAGGTGTTAGCGTTAGCATACGTCATGTAGCTGAAGGTGTTAGCGTTAGCATACGTCATGTAGCTGAAGGTGTTAGCGTTAGCATACGTCATGTAGCTGAAGGTGTTAGCGTTAGCATACGTCATGTAGCTCAAGGTGTTAGCGTTAGCATACGTCATGTAGCTGAAGGTGTTAGCGTTAGCATACGTCATGTAGCTGAAGGTGTTAGCGTTAGCATACGTCATGTAGCTGAAGGTGTTAGCGTTAGCATACGTCATGTAGCTGAAGGTGTTAGCGTTAGCATACGTCATGTAGCTGAAGGTGTTAGCGTTAGCATACGTCATGTAGCTGAAGGTGTTAGCGTTAGCATACGTCATGTAGCTGAAGGTGTTAGCGTTAGCATACGTCATGTAGCTGAAGGTGTTAGCGTTAGCATACGTCATGTAGCTGAAGGTGTTAGCGTTAGCATACGTCATGTAGCTGAAGGTGTTAGCGTTAGCATACGTCATGTAGCTGAAGGTGTTAGCGTTAGCATACGTCATGTAGCTGAAGGTGTTAGCGTTAGCATACGTCATGTAGCTGAAGGTGTTAGCATTAGCATACGTCATGTAGCTCAAGGTGTTAGCGTTAGCATACGTCATGTAGCTGAAGGTGTTAGCGTTAGCATACGTCATGTAGCTCAAGGTGTTAGCGTTAGCATACGTACACCTATTCACCATGTTCTATAATCAAGATTCAAGATTAAATGTCTGTTCTTGGTCTTGGATTTTCAAATACATTTCCCTAAAAAATGCGATTTATACAAAAAAAATTTGACTGGTGCGACTTATACTCCGGAAAATACGGTAAGTATCGTCAGAAGTCTCACGGTATAAGCGTGGGCCGCCACAATCGATCGAACAATGAGGTCCTTCGCTTAGACGCATTGTCTGCTCAAAAACCTGCACATTCCAGAGTCTTTGCTCCATTTCAGTGCAGAAAACACGAGGAAATAACTGTTATGAAGCACTTTTATATCTGAACTATTTGGATTATGACAGTTTTATTCAAAAATGACGCTTGCCTCTTAATAAATAGCGTGATAATCTTATAAAATTTGGATAGGCCCTAATTGCAACCTCATTTAAGTGTTTTCGTGACTTCATTTGGTGGGAATGATCACACTTAATGGAAGAATATTGGTCATTTCATCTCCTTCGTTAGTTTGGTCTGGACCCGGGTCAGTTTTCGCACGATGTTCGGTCAGAATCGCACTTCCTCATCGAGCCTCGGCTGAAATACACTCAGACTCTAATGACTCGCTCCTTCAGCGACGGCGGGCTTCCGCTCTTGGCCCCCGGGACGTGCCGCTGACCCCGAGGACAACGAGGGACGTGTGACCGCAGAGTGACCGACGGGACGGTAACGAGGAAGAGACGCAAAAGGAAGAGAGGCGGAGGCTGCAAATGAGGGGCGGGGCAATGAGCGAGAGATCATCTTCTCAGTGCCACTCGGGCCGATCGTGACGGCTGCTCCCAAACCCGTGGTCGGTCGCTTTTACACGACACCCCCCGCCCCGTGCCACGCCCCCGTGCCACGCTCCCGAGCCATGCCCCCGTCCCGCCTCGCAATGACTGTGCGATTGGGCGTGGCAGAACAGGCTCTTTGTAACCGGCGACCGACGAGGAGAAATCCAGTTTAAATTGTGAGAAAACGCCATCATTTAGTTGTGTTATCTTCAACCTCACAACTCAACGTTTTTTAGTTCGATTCCGCGTGCGTTCCCTCGTTGAGGATTGGTATTAGCGCTCCATCTACTGGCAGCGGAGTGGATTAACGCGGGGGAATAAACAAAAGCCAACCAGAAGACGTTACATTAATCAAACATCCATGAATGAAATGTACCAGAACTCCACCTGTGTTTTTCATGAGGAAACGACATCAGAACTTGTTTAAAAGCTGAAGGAACATGGGGGAATAAACAAAAGCCAACCAGGCCTGACTGCTCATGTAAGTCTGCAGTCGTACAGAACACGAGACGTAAAATGAATCGATCAAAATGAAATGAGCCTGATGTTTTTGTGAGGTTCAGAGGGAGATTAATGAAACGGGCGTGACTTAAACTAAATATAACTTCAGGTATGTTTTTGATTGGACTGGAACAATTACATCATATGTTCTACAAGGAGACTTTACATTATTAAAACAACTCCACGTGAGCTTTTAATGAGGAAATGACATCAGAACTTGTGTAAAACCTCCCTCACACCTCCCTCCCTCACACCTCCCTCCCCCCCTGCACCTCCCTCCCCCCCTGCACCTCCCTCCCCCGCACCTCCCTCCCTCACACCTCCCTCCCTCCCCTGCACCTCCCTCCCCCCCCGCACCTCCCTCCCCACACCTCCCTCCCTCCCCTGCACCTCCCTCCCCCCCTGCACCTCCCTCCCCCGCACCTCCCTCCCTCACACCTCCCTCCCTCCCCTGCACCTCCCTCCCCCCCCGCACCTCCCTCCCCACACCTCCCTCCCTCCCCCGCACCTCCCTTCCCCACACCTCCCTCCCCCACACCTCCCTCCCCCGCACCTCCCTCCCCCACACCTCCCTCCCCCACACCTCCCTCCCCCACACCTCCCTCCCTCACACCTCCCTCCCTCACACCTCCCTCCCCCACACCTCCCTCCCTCACACCTCCCTCCCTCACACTTCCCTCCCCCCCTGCACCTCCCTCCCCCGCACCTCCCTCCCTCACACCTCCCTCCCTCCCCTGCACCTCCCTCCCCCGCACCTCCCTCCCTCACACCTCCCTCCCTCACACCTCCCTCCCCCCCTGCACCTCCCTTCCCCACACCTCCCTCCCCCACACCTCCCTCCCCCGCACCTCCCTTCCCCACACCTCCCTCCCCCGCACCTCCCTCCCCCACACCTCCCTTCCCCACACCTCCCTCCCTCACACCTCCCTCCCCCCCTGCACCTCCCTCCCCCGCACCTCCCTTCCCCACACCTCCCTCCTCCGCACCTCCCTCCCCCGCACCTCCCTCCCCCGCACCTCCCTTCCCCGCACCTCCCTCCCCCGCACCTCCCTTCCCCACACCTCCCTCCCCCGCACCTCCCTTCCCCGCACCTCCCTCCCCCGCACCTCCCTTCCTCACGCTCCTTTCCTCCCTTCACACTTGCAGCAGAAAAAAAACGTCTTTCAGCGCCGAACATGTATTTGTGTTTGGCTCGCGCCGCCTCCCGCCGCCGCCGCCGCCTTCCGCAACCTCCCGCCGCCTCCCGCCGAGTGGAAGATCACAGTTTAGTCACATCGCTCCCGCTGCACGGTGCGTTCAGGAGCGCCGGGTTTTACAGGCGTCACGCGGCGTTCGAGGACGACACCGGCGAAAAAACACACAGCTCTCATCAGACGAGCCTGTTTACAGCTGCGATGTCAAGAGCGGCGTTTCAAGCGGCGCCGCTCCCATCTCGCCGCCGTAAACTCAAGGTCCGGGCTGTCTGCGCATGAGAGGACGTGTTTTCTGCAGTATTTGTATTGTCATCGGCCTTTGAGCTCGCTTTGCTTCGGCATCTCGTGTTTTTTAAAGCTTCAAAAATGTTATGTATGTGTTGAAAACTACGCAGACAATTTGGTGTTAGCGTTCTACAGGCGGCGGAGGGGCAAAAGCTAGCTTGCCCCGACATGTCAACGGAAGCACGCAGTCGTAATAAACACGATTTGAATCAGAAACGCTCAGAACAAGTCGGATTTATGGACTTAATGGCACAGGAAACCTCCGGATCCCAAACTATGACGTCACAAATCTGGGAAATTTGTGTTTTTATGAGGCTCAGAGTGAATGAATTAATTGTTTGATTTTATAACTGCCTTTGGGGTCTATAAAACGTCACTGACTTGAAACTGAATGTTCCAGAGTATGGTAATAACTGTACCTCCATGGAGACAAGCGGGCGACACAACCAGCCAGTTACAGGTCAGATCTGTGGAGAGGCGACTGCGCTCACGGTAAGAACACATATTTTTCAATGTACTTTTTAGTAAATAAAAACCTGTTTTTGGATTCATACAAGACGAATGTGTGCAATGCCATACTGCAGAACGATCCAGGCTCAGGAGTAACATCTCCATGGAAACAAGCAGGTTAGTAAGTTCCACAGTGTGGCTTTAGTTCTGGTCTTACGCCTTTGCAACCGTTCAGAAACTTCCATCTCGGCTCCAAACGCAGCTCCACTCTGACTCACAGCAGAGAAAGGACTTCTGGAGCCGCTCGAGGGAGAAGTAGGTCAATCTATTACTGCCGAGGCTGGAGCGGGTGGAGCGGGGGGTCCGGGGTCAGGGGTCAGCGTTCGGGGTGTCCAAGCAGCTTGTCCGGTCCCAGAGTGCACGGCCCGGGCCTGGACCACGAGCCAAGACATGCTAATCCACCAGCGCTAACTGAGCCTCCAGCAGGCGAAGGCGGAGTTGAAGAGATACACGCTTGAATTACACCAAACTAAACCAGGACTAAAACTGGACTAGAGCAGGACTAGAGCAGGACTAAACCTGGACTAGAGCAGGACTAGAGCAGGACTAAACCTGGACTAGAGCAGGACTAAACCTGCACTAGAGCAGGACTAAACCTGGACTAGAGCAGGACTAGAGCAGGACTAAACCTGGACTAGAGCAGGACTAAACCTGCACTAGAGCAGGACTAAACCTGGACTAGAGCAGGACTAAACCTGGACTAGAGCAGGACTAGAGCAGGACTAAACCTGGACTAGAGCAGGACTAAACCTGCACTAGAGCAGGACTAAACCTGGACTAGAGCAGGACTAAACCTGCACTAGAGCAGGACTAAACCTGGACTAGAGCAGGACTAAACCAGGACTAAAACTGGACTAGAGCAGGACTAGAGCAGGACTAAACCTGGACTAGAGCAGGACTAGAGCAGGACTAAACCTGGACTAGCGCAGGACTAGAGCAGGACTAAAACTGGACTAAACCTGGACTAGAGCAGGACTAAAACTGGACTGAAGCAGGACTAAACCTGGACTAGAGCAGGACTAAACCAGGACTAAAACTGGACTAAAGCAGGACTAGAGCAGGACTAAACCTGGACTAAACCTGGACTAGAGCAGGACTAGAGCAGGACTAAACCTGGACTAGAGCAGGACTAAAACTGGACTAAAGCAGGACTAAACCTGGACTAGAGCAGGACTAAACCAGGACTAAAACTGGACTAAAGCAGGACTAGAGCAGGACTAAACCTGGACTAGCGCAGGACTAGAGCAGGACTAAAACTGGACTAAACCTGGACTAGAGCAGGACATAACCAGGACTAGAGCAGGACTAAAACTGGACTAAAGCAGGACTAGAGCAGGACTAAACCTGGACTAAACCTGGACTAGAGCAGGACATAACCAGGACTAGAGCAGGACTAAAACTGGACTAAACCTGGACTAGAGCAGGACTAAACCAGGACTAAAACTGGACTAAAGCAGGACTAGAGCAGGACTAAACCTGGACTAGAGCAGGACTAAACCTGGACTAAACCTGGACTAGAGCAGGACTAAACCTGGACTAGAGCAGGACTAAACCTGGACTAGAGCAGGACTAAACCTGGACTAGAGCAGGACTAAACCAGGACTAGAGCAGGACTAAACCTGGAGCAGGACTAAACCTGGATTAGAGAAGGACTAAACCTGGACTAGAGCAGGACTAAACCTGGACTAGAGCAGGACTAAACCTGGACTAGAGCAGGACTAAACCTGGACTAGAGCAGGACTAAACCAGGACTAGAGCAGGACTAAACCTGGAGCAGGACTAAACCTGGAATAGAGCAGGACTAAACCTGGAATAGAGCAGGACTAAACCTGGACTAGAGCAGGACTAAACCTGGACTAGAGCAGGACTAAACCTGGACTAGAGCAGGACTAAACCTGGACTAGAGCAGGACTAAACCTGGACTAGAGCAGGACTAAACCTGGAGCAGGACTAAACCTGGACTAGAGCAGGACTAAACCTGGAATAGAGCTGGACTAAACCTGGAATAGAGCAGGACTAAACCTGGACTAGAGCAGGACTAAACCTGGACTAGAGCAGGACTAAACCTGGAGCAGGACTAAACCTGGACTAGAGCAGGACTAAACCTGGATTAGAACAGGACTAAACCTGGACTAGAGCAGGACTAAACCTGGACTAGAGCAGGACTAAACCTGGACTAGAGCAGGACTAAACCTGGATTAGAACAGGACTAAACCTGGACTAGAGCAGGACTAAACCTGGACTAGAGCAGGACTAAACCTGGAGCAGGACTAAACCTGGACTAGAGCAGGACTAAACCTGGACTAGAGCAGGACTAAACCTGGACTAGAGCAGGACTAAACCTGGAGCAGGACTAAACCTGGACTAGAGCAGGACTAAACCTGGAGCAGGACTAAACCTGGACTAGAGCAGGACTAAACCTGGACTAGAGCAGGACTAAACCTGGACTAGAGCAGGACTAAACCTGGAGCAGGACTAAACCTGGACTAGAGCAGGACTAAACCTGGAGCAGGACTAAACCTGGACTAGAGCAGCAGCAACAACCAGATTCATGGGACTAAACCCAGACAAAACAAAGGCTGATAAATTCAGAGGGAAAAGTTCACAAAGCCATGACTAAACCAGCGATTAAACCAAAACCAGGACAAAACCAGGTTCAAACCAGGATTTACACCAACAAATATTATGTTTAAACTCAGACCGAGACGAAGACGCACGTTTAAACCTGGACTAAACCTACGGTGACCAGACTATTTCAATACAAAACTGGGACACACGGGTTGAGAGTGATAATAAAAATGTAAAAAAGTGCAGGTTAATGAAGTTAATGTTTATGCACAGTCAGTAGAGAGACTTCGATCAGTCCATGGTTTGTGTTCTGGTTCTTTCAAAGCCAGATTTACTCTATTTCGGCTAAAGAAAAGACAATATATTCCCTCCTTTACTGTAGGCAGGTATTAAAGTATTAAAGAGGTCAAAAACCGGGACAAACTGGGACAAATCAATGGTCATCTGCTGGGACATGGGACACAGGGCTTAAAGCTGGGACTGTCCCGGGTAAACAGGGACGTCTGGTCACCCGAACAACACCACACGAGGCCTGAACCGGGGACTAAACAGTTCTGGGTCCCGCTCACGTCTCATAGCGTTGGAAATGTGGGAAATGTTTGTTCTGTTGCTTTGGGATATGATTTCAGACTAAACGATCTTGGCACCGAACACAAACAATTAGCATGCGCGGCGTCGCTAACGGGAACGCGTCGCGGCAAATGACTTTGGACAAGCGACGCGGCGGCGGATACAGTGGTGCGGTCTTATATTTGCATGCGCGTGGAACCAGGGAACTCTAATCGCCTCCGTAGGAACCAAATAGATGTCGGCGTTTGAACCGTTTGTAAAGCCGCCGACGACGACTAATTAGCGGTTAACAAGGCACGCTAATGGAATAGAAAACATTAGCTTTGGCAGACTGTTTGTGGCAGAATATTACGTGAAACAAGTCGATTTAAGAAGGAAAGATGAGGAGAAACTAAAGGACTAAATCAGAATGAGATTAACCAGGTGAAACTAAGACTAAACCAGGTGAAACTAAGTTTAAACCAGGTGAAACTAAGACTAAACCAGGTGAAACTAAGACTAAACCAGGTGAAACTAAGTCTAAACCAGGTGAAACTAAGACTAAACCAGGTGAAACTAAGTCTAAACCAGGTGAAACTAAGACTAAACCAGGTGAAACTAAGACTAAACCAGGTGAAACTAAGTCTAAACCAGGTGAAACTAAGACTAAACCAGGTGAAACTAAGTCTAAACCAGGTGAAACTAAGTCTAACTAGGACTAAACCAGCACCTCAGCAGGTCCCAACCAGGTCTAAACCAGGACTAAAGCAGGTCCCAACCAGGACTAAAGCAGGACTAAAGCAGGACTAAACCAGGACTAAAGCAGGACTAAAGCAGGACTAAAGCAGGACTAAACCAGGACTAAAGCAGGACTAAACCAGGTCTAAACCAGGACTAAACCAGGACTAAAGCAGGTCCCAACCAGGTCTAAACCAGGACTAAAGCAGGACTAAACCAGGACTAAAGCAGGACTAAAGCAGGACTAAAGCAGGACTAAAGCAGGACTAAACCAGGACTAAAGCAGGACTAAAGCAGGACTAAAGCAGGACTAAAGCAGGACTAAACCAGGACTAAAGCAGGACTAAAGCAGGACTAAACCAGGACTAAAGCAGGACTAAAGCAGGACTAAAGCAGGACTAAACCAGGACTAAAGCAGGACTAAACCAGGTCTAAACCAGGACTAAACCAGGACTAAAGCAGGTCCCAACCAGGTCTAAACCAGGACTAAAGCAGGACTAAACCAGGTCTAAAATAGGTCTAAACCAGGACTAAAGCAGGACTAAAGCAGGACTAAAGCAGGACTAAACCAGGACTAAAGCAGGACTAAAGCAGGACTAAAGCAGGACTAAACCAGGTCTAAACCAGGACTAAACCAGGACTAAACCAGGACTAAACCAGGACTAAAGCAGGACTAAAGCAGGACTAAAGCAGGTCTAAACCAGGACTAAACCAGGACTAAACCAGGACTAAAGTAGGATGGATCCATCTCCTCTATTTTGTGCTTTGCAGGTTCACATCATGTTTTGTTCATATGAAGTCGCTGGTTGGACTAATTGGACTATAATGAATCCTCTGTCTGTAAATGAGCCTAAAGTAGTCGTTAGGGAGACACAGACACCACGAGACGTGCAGTTCAAACAAAAGAGAACAGGTTTGTTATTATAAGCAATAACAAATAGGTGTTACACGGCGGGTGGTTCATGCAACTAATGAGGAGGCTGCGTTCTTTAAAAAAATGCTTCAAATGATGCTGAATATGAGACATTATGTGACATTATGTGAACGGCGAGAGGAGCGCACAAAGGGTCAGGTCAGAATCAAAGCAAATTCAACACTAAAAACATAATAATAACATCACCATGACGTCGAGCAGATGGCAGACGCTCCATTACAAAAGTGACACGGTACAACTTTAAACAAGGATCAGGAATATTGATTTAACTGCAACTTATGATCTCTTGAGTTTAGCTGGAATACAACAGTTTGGCACATGTTCTTCATAGAATTTAAAATTCTAGGCAATGCTGAGAGTTCAAAACTAAAGGATGAATAATAATTGAACAAGAAGGAATCCAGGTAATTAGTATTATTTAGCTGTAACATTTATAATAGATCATTTTTTAGTTTATTTATTTAGTTTTATAATTTATTTATTTAGTCATTTGATTTAATTTATTTGATTTGATCTATTTAATTTGATCTCATTCATTTTATTTTTTTATTTTATTTATTTTATGTATTTATTTTATTTATTTTATTTGATTAATTATCAATTTAATTATTCATTATTGATTGATTGATTGATTTATTATTATTAATCGAGTCTGATCCCTTCTTCGTTCAGGACTGACATGGTACAAAAGTTAATGAAGAATGAATGAGAATAAGTAGAAATGTTCAGGACCTTCTTGTCCTTGACTACATTTTCTACTTATTCCACATTTATGGGAGATACAAGTTATTATTCATTTGATCCGATACCAAGTAATACGACAGTTAAGTATCGTTACGTCAGGCCGATACGATACCATGAGTTTAGTATTAGCATTGAAATTCCTCTGCGATACACAATTTTACCTTAGATTATTTTATCTCCGCCGAACCACTTGAACTATTACAAAACTTGTATTTATTTATTTATGAAAAACACAATTTAAATGTAAAGAAAGAAAAATAAAAAAAAAACACTGAACAGACAAAAATAAATAAATATGTATATATATATATATATATATATATATATATATATATATATATATATATATATATATATATATATATATATATATATAAAAACTTAAATATATGTTCAGAAAACCCCCCAAAATAAAGAATGTGTTTCAAAAACAGAAAAAATAAATACTATTTTGAGACATTTTAAGAATCAATCAATTCCCACGACTTTTAAGTCCCTCCATGTATTGATATTTGGCCTCGACCCGCCCGTCATTAGCTTCCATGTCGCCCCTAAATGCTCTTTTTGTGTTCGGGCCCCGCCTCCAGCGCTCGGCCCGCCTCCAGCGCCCGGCCCGCCTCCAGCGCTCGGCCCGCCTCCAGCGCCCGGCCCGCCCACAGCGCTCGGCCCGCCCACAGCGCTCGGCCCGCCTCCAGCGCTCGGCCCGCCTCCAGCGCTCGGCCCGCCCACAGCGCCCGGCTCGCCCACAGCGCTCGGCCCGCCCACAGCGCTCGGCCCGCCCACAGCGCTCGGCCCGCCCACAGCGCTCGGCCCGCCTCCAGCGCTCGGCCCGCCTCCAGCGCTCGGCCCGCCCTCAGCGCTCTGCCCGCCCCCAGCGCTCGGCCCGCCCCCAGCGCTCGGCCCGCCCCCAGCGCTCGGCCCGCCTCCAGCGCTCGCCGGGATCCTGCCGAGTCTTAAACCGCTGCGATCGATTCCAGACAAAGCCTTTATTTCTACCTGTCGCTCAGTCGGACGCATGCCATTGGCCGCTGCCGCCGGTCGGGTCGATCTGATTGGCTGCTGCGTCTGAGAGAAGGTGTGTGTGTGGGGGGGGCGGCCTGGTCGGGGGTCGCGCATGGAGCGAGACACGCGCAACCAGACTAAAAACAAGACCCAGCACCAGGTTCAGAATATTAAAATATAAAACGTTTTAAGACTGAAAAGTGTTAGAAAACGTCCTTAAACTCCCGTCATGTTGAGGTCACGTTTGTGAATGAGAACTGGGCCTCAAACCTTTTATCTGGTTGAATAAAGATGATCATCAAAAGGTTAAATCAAAGTAATAGTAATAGTAAAAATATTATTCTGAGGGTCCAAAATATTCAAAACACATACATAAGATCAAGAGAAGAGTTCATTATAGATGCTGTGGGTTCCCAATGCTCTAAACACTATTATGATCCTTTTTGGGGTGATTTTAATGTTCATATGAATGCCCATGTTGTGTTCTCCCCTGCTGTGTGTGTGTGTGTGTGTGTGTGTGTTTCTGTGTTTTAAGTAGCATAAAGTCGACAGTTTTGGTGCTGAAACCCGCTGAACGTCGCACACGTTTACTAAATCTTTACATAAATCCACGGCATTTCATCGATATTCGAGAGTTATTAGTCACGAGCGGATCGAGCGCTGCGCAGCTTTGTCGCACGGAGCTGATTTGCTCGTGATTTGCATATCGACTCACGCCTGTCACTACAGCCCCACGCTCGCCGACCGCCGCCATCGATCCGCCATCGCGCCGCTGCAGATAGCGCGGATTGGGTATTGACATGTTTGTGTGAAGAGCGCGGATCCATGTCACCGCCGCTCCTCCGACACATTAGCGCCGAGATCACGCCGCGCTAACGCTACGCTAACGCATCAGCACGTGCTCAGAAGACGCCGCGCTAATGACTGAGCAGAGTGTTATGAGCTAATGATGTTTAATCACAGTGTTTACGAAGGCGGGACGGGTGGAGCGGGGATATTTGACCGTGTGTTTGTGTATTTGTGTATTTTGTGTATTTGTGTATTTGTGCTCGTATTGATTTGAATCTCGTATCGATCGCACGTCTGCGTTTGTTCCGTCTGTGCTCGGGCGTCGTTTGTCACAGATGTGGACCGACATTTCATTTATTAATCACAGTTTAAAGGAAATATGTCAAAACCTTTTCATTTTCCAACACTGTTTGTGTCAGGAATATATTTATTGTGTTTTTCCCGAGGTGGAGCTGACCTTTAATTAGTCAATGGTGTTTATTAGTGTTTATTAATGTTTATTAGTGTTTATTAGTTGACTCATTTTACTGGGATTTAAGGATTATCATCTCTCTTTTAACTTGTGAATAACTATAACTTATTTATATTTATTGACTTTCTCTAAATAAATAAATACAATAAAATGAATAAAATAAATAAAATAAATAAAATAAATAAAATAAATAAAATAAATAAATAGAATACAATTAAAACAATTTACACAAAAATAATAATAAAATAAAAAGTAATAATACATAAATACATAAAATAAAAAAATTAAAAATACATAAATTAAATTAAAATTAAATATAAAATCAAATAAAAAACAAATGATTTAAATGACATGAGTTTATGTGTAAAAGCTGCTGCTTACCCTGTAGTTTAGACATGCTCTGAAACATGCTCTGAAATACATTCTTAAATCAGTTTAGCAGTTCCACTTTAGTCGTTCCTAAACTCCAGACCTGCTGAACGTGTTGGAGAGTGAACTTTGAAAAGAGTTCTACAATTACAGCATGAATCACAAATCGTTCAGCTCAGAAACACTTTGAATAACTCTCTCTCACGTGTTTCTCCATTTGACACTTCGGGATGGTCCTCGATTAAACCGTTCTCAGTTCATCTGTGGGTCAACTAAAACACGCCTGTGAATACTAACGTGTTACGAGAAGTGGCCCCAATCTATATTCTCCCGATGTTCTGCCGTCCACAAAACGATTCTCTTCATTTAGAATCACTCTAAACGTCCACGACACGCGTCACTTCTTTGATCACAAACGACTGAAAAGCCTCGATTTCGCCGCCGTCAGAAACACGAATGCAAAGTTCCCCTTTGGGTTTCCCTCTTTAATTTCCTGCTCGTGAATCTCTCCTCTGTGATTCCAAGAGCGTCAAAAAAGAACAAGATGAGAGCGTCCGGACGAGCTTTGATGCGCGCCACGCTCAAATGAAGATGTGAGGAGTTCACGGAGGTCGCGGCGGACGTGGCTAACCGCTAACAAATCTGGCGCTATGGAAATCCCAAGGTCTCGGGAGGCGAACGCGCGTCTTTCATGTGGGTCGGTTCGACACGCGCCGACGTCGTGATCAGACGCGTAGATCTTGTGAAAGTGACAGAGGGATTTGAAAGTCTAATGCGGTGCTGATGTCCTCGTCGCCCCCAACAGACGGCGGAGCGTCCAAAGAGTCCGTGTAATAACGCTCGAGTCAAGAGAATTCAGCTTCAAATACGGCTTTGATTAAACCGTTATGTTGGTAAATCAGTTCAAGTTTAAGATGCGGAAGTAGGTGCCGTATTTTCTGTAGTATAAGTGGCACCAGCCAAAAAATGCATAAAAAAGAAGAAAAAAAAACATATATAAGTCGCACTGGAGAATGAAATGCTGTTGCAAGTGTGAAAATAACAAATAATGTCGCATATGAGTCGCTCCGGAGTATAAGTATATAAGTATAAGTATAAATATAAGTATATAAGTATAAATATAAGTATAAGTCGCACCCCGGCCAAAACTATGAAAAAAGGTGTGACTTATAGTCCGTAATTTGTTTAACTAGTTCTTATCTCTCACATATCTTTTGTCACCAAACCAAGAGAAGAACCAAACCAAGAGAGGAACCAAACCAAGAGAAGAACCAAACCAAGAGAAGAACCAAACCAAGAAAATAACCAAACCAAGAAAATAACCAAACCAAGAGAGGAACCAAACCAAGAGATGAACCAAACCAAGAAAATAACCAAACCAACAGAAGAACCAAAACAAGAGAAGAACCAAACCAAGAGAGGAACCAAACCAAGAGAAGAACCAAACCAAGAGAGGAACCAAACCAAGAGAAGAACCAAACCAAGAGAGGAACCAAACCAAGAGAAGAACCAAACCAAGAAATTAACCAAACCAAGAGAGGAACCAAACCAACAGAAGAACCAAACCAAGAGAAGAACCAAACCAAGAGAAGAACCAAACCAAGAGAGGAACCAAACCAAGAGAAGAACCAAACCAAGAAAATAACCAAACCAAGAGAGGAACCAAACCAAGAGAAGAACCAAACCAAGAGAAGAACCAAACCAAGAGAGGAACCAAACCAAGAGAAGAACCAAACCAAGAAAATAACCAAACCAAGAGAGGAACCAAACCAAGAAAATAACCAAACCAAGAGAGGAACCAAACCAAGAGAAGAACCAAACCAAGAAAATAACCAAACCAAGAGATGAACCAAACCAAGAGAAGAACCAAACCAAGAGATGAACCAAACCAAGAGAAGAACCAAACCAAGAAAATAACCAAACCAACAGAAGAACCAAAACAAGATAAAAACCAAACCAAGAGAAGAACCAAACCAACAGAAGAACCAAACCAAGAGAAGAACCAAACCAACAGAAGAACCAAACCAAGAGAAGAATCAAACCAACAGAAGAACCAAACCAAGAGAAGAACCAAACCAAGAGAGGAACCAAACCAAGAGAAGAACCAAACCAAGAAATTAACCAAACCAAGAGAGGAACCAAACCAAGAGAAGAACCAAACCAAGAGATGAACCAAACCAAGAGAAGAACCAAACCAAGAGATGAACCAAACCAACAGAAGAACCAAACCAAGAGAGGAACCAAACCAAGAGAAGAACCAAACCAAGAGATGAACCAAACCAAGAGAAGAACCAAACCAAGAGAAGAACCAAACCAAGAGAGGAACCAAACCAAGAGAAGAACCAAACCAAGAGAAGAACCAAACCAAGAGAGGAACCAAACCAAGAGAAGAACCAAACCAAGAAATTAACCAAACCAAGAGAGGAACCAAACCAACAGAAGAACCAAACCAAGAGAAGAACCAAACCAAGAGAAGAACCAAACCAAGAGAGGAACCAAACCAAGAGAAGAACCAAACCAAGAAAATAACCAAACCAAGAGAGGAACCAAACCAAGAGAAGAACCAAACCAAGAGAAGAACCAAACCAAGAGAGGAACCAAACCAAGAGAAGAACCAAACCAAGAAAATAACCAAACCAAGAGAGGAACCAAACCAAGAGAAGAACCAAACCAGGAGATGAACCAAACCAAGAGAAGAACCAAACCAAGAGATGAACCAAACCAAGAGAAGAACCAAACCAAGAAAATAACCAAACCAACAGAAGAACCAAAACAAGAGAAAAACCAAACCAAGAGAAGAACCAAACCAACAGAAGAACCAAACCAAGAGAAGAACCAAACCAACAGAAGAACCAAACCAAGAGAAGAATCAAACCAACAGAAGAACCAAACCAAGAGAAGAACCAAACCAAGAGAGGAACCAAACCAAGAGAAGAACCAAACCAAGAAATTAACCAAACCAAGAGAGGAACCAAACCAAGAGAAGAACCAAACCAAGAGATGAACCAAACCAAGAGAAGAACCAAACCAAGAGATGAACCAAACCAACAGAAGAACCAAACCAAGAGAGGAACCAAACCAAGAGAAGAACCAAACCAAGAAATTAACCAAACCAAGAGAGGAACCAAACCAAGAGAAGAACCAAACCAAGAGAAGAACCAAACCAAGAGATGAACCAAACCAACAGAAGAACCAAACCAAGAGAAGAACCAAACCAAGAGAAGAACCAAACTAAGAGGTTCTTCTCTTGGTTTGGTTATTTTGAAGAACCAAACCAACAGAAGAACCAAACCAAGAGAAGAACCAAACCAAGAGAAGAACCAAACCAAGAGAAGAACCAAATCAACAGAAGAACCAAACCAACAGAAGAACCAAACCAAGAGAAAAACCAAACCAAGAGAAGAACCAAACTAAGAGAAGAACCAAACCAACAGAAGAACCAAACCAACAGAAGAACCAAACCAACAGAAGAACCAGAATCATATCCTTAACGAGCGTATCGATTTCCACGACAGCAGATATTGACCTTGGCGCTCGGCGCAGATGAAGTGCAGACGCTCAGAGTCGTAAAGTCCCCGGGGACTTCATCGATCCGCGAAGAGACATTTAAATAAAGACCGGGCTTCACGCTCACAGGTCAAAGGTCAGGGTGAGCCTAGCGTGACCTTGTGTCGGTGGCGGTGGAGTAATCTGGAGTAATCCTTTTAGTGTTGATGTATGTGATGGAGATGGAGGTCTGTGACGGTTTAAAGCCGTATGTTATAGATTTAAAGCGGTATGTTATAGATTTAAGGCGGTTCTGTCGCAGATGTGGAGGAGTCGTTTCTAAAGAGACAGAATTCCTCCACGGATCCATGTTAGAAATGAGTTTTAACAATTTTATGAGGGTTTATTGTCTTGTTTTATTAATTTTCTTGGTTTATTTTCTTGTTTTACTTATAATATGTCCAAAATAAGTCTAACAGGTTTAAAATGTTAACATTTTACACTTTGGAAATGGAAAAAAACATCACAATTTGAAAATGGCTGTGGGCAAAGTGGGTTCTCTCTGGTCTTGTTTTGTTTATTGTTATATTCACGACTTTATTTGCTCATTGTTCTTTCAAATTGTGAAAAATAAAAACAATCCTAATTGAATAAAAAGAGGAAAAAAGGACATGATTCTTAGCAATTACAGTGTTTGTCAGAAAATCACTATGAGACGCTTTTATTTTGAAATTAAAGAAACAAACGCGGAGAAACAAACGTGAAGAAACACATTTGTCCTTAACCGGTTTGAATAATTATGTCTAAAATCATGTTACAAAATCATTCTTAAAGACGTCAAATGTACTATATTTATATTAAACAAAAATTCTATTCAAATTCATCTTCCTGTGATGAAGAAAAAGCTAAAAACAGAAT
Organism: Eucyclogobius newberryi; assembly: GCF_026437365.1. Classification (NCBI taxonomy): domain Eukaryota; kingdom Metazoa; phylum Chordata; class Actinopteri; order Gobiiformes; family Gobiidae; genus Eucyclogobius; species Eucyclogobius newberryi. Next base: position 32,249,798 of record NW_027315790.1, read on the forward strand.
AATTTAGCAAAATGTAGAATCGTGGATTAAAAAGTCGAAGCAATTTGACGGAATTTTTGATGAAATTAAAATTGATTAAAAAAACAAATTTGAAATGTTGGATTTGATCAAAAAATTACAGGTTTATGCACCAATTAATCAGCAAAGTCAAAGAAGCTTCAGCACGTGGAGATGTCATTGCTTTGCCAGGAATGTTCCGCAGTTTGGCATTAAACAGGTCCATTTTTTATTTTATTATGCTTGAAAAACAGCTCTCCTTTCCCCTGTCCCTCCACAGATCTGACCTGTAACTGGACATCGTGGCGTCTCCGTGGAGATCCACCAGTTTAATGTCCTACTGCGGAACATTCAGGGAAAAGCAGTAACGAGTCGTTGTTTTAGGTTTCACATGTGGTTCTTTGTGGGCGAGTTTGGAAAGTGAAATGTGGAAGAATAAAAGTGAGTGGATGAAACGGAGGACGATATTCTGCCCAAATCCAAAGCATGACAGGCTTTTATAAATAAAACATGGAAGACATCTGAAGGACACGTTTAAAGAGAAAGAGAGGGAGAGAGAGAGAAGAGAGAGAGAGAGACGAGGAAGACAGAGAGAGAGAAAGAGAGAAGAGAGCGAAGGACAGAGAGAGAGAGAAGACAAGGAAAGATTGAGAAGAGAAAAGAAGGACAGAGAGAGAAAAGAAGGACAGAGAGAGAAGAGAAGGACAGAGATAAAAGAGTAGGACAGATAGAGAAGAGAAGGACCGCGAGAGAAGGACAGAGAGAGAAGGACAGAGAGAGAAAAGAAGGACAGAGAGAGAGAGAGAGAGTAGGCGTCGTCGCCGGCTCGTTCTGTTCTTTCACACGTTCGAGCTCAGATCAGCGACAGACACAGACTCCAGTTGGACCAGACGGAGGTGAATCCAACCACCATCACCGAACCACCATCACCGAACCACCTTCGCCAAACGACGATCGCGAACCACCATCGCCGAACCACCATCGCCGAACCACCTTCGCCGAACCACCATCGCCGAACCACCATCGCCGAACCACCTTCGCCGAACCACCATCGCCGAACCACCATCACCGAACCACCTTCGCCAAACGACGATCGCGAACCACCATCGCCGAACCACCATCGCCGAACCACCTTCGCCGAACGACGATCGCCGAACCACCTTCGCCGAACCACCATCGCCGAACCACTAACGCCGAACCACCATCGCCGAACCACCTTCGCCGAACGACGATCGCCTAACCACCTTCGCCGAACCACCATCGCCGAACCACCATCGCCGAACCACCTTCGCCGAACCACCATCGCCGAACCAATATCGCCGAACCACCATCGTCGAACCACCATCGCCGAACCACCTTCGCCAAACGACGATCGCCGAACCATCATCGCCGAACCACCATCGCCGAACCACCATCGCCGAACCACCATCGCCAAACGACAATCTTGAAACCACAATCACGAGTTACGATTATCGTGAGAAAAAAACATCCCGATTTAACGATTCTTCGCGATTATTGAGACTGTGAGCGACAGTGAAATCTTTCATTTTCTCTCGTTCTCGTGCTCTTGACGTGTGACTCTTCCTCAAGTTTGAGAGCGACTTTACGAAATGTAACTTTATGAAAGACAATATAAAGTCAATAAAGCTCTTACTCATTTCTCTCTCTCTCCATCATTTCCAATCTATGTCTCTCTCTCTCTTCAAACTCTTCTCTTGACTCATCCTCTCTTTCATTTCCTCTAAACCTCTTCTCTCTCTTCTCTCCACTTTTCCCGTCTATTTTCTCTTTCACTCGCCTTCTCAGTTTCTACCTTTCCTTGTCTTTCTCTCTCTCTTTGACTTCCCTTTTTCCTCATTTCTCTCTCTCTCTCTCTAAAAATGCATGAACCGTCAGTGTGTTCAGATCAATTACAAAGACATTTATCTCTCTCTCTCTCTTTCTCTCTTTTCCCTTCTTTTCTCTTTCCCAAAGTCGTCTCTCCTTCTATCATTTCCAATCTATGTTCTACGTTCTTTCTCTTCTCTCCTTCCCCTCACTTCCCTAATCTCTTCTTTCCCATCCCTCCAAACTTTCCTTGATTTATCCTTTCACTCCATCCCCTTCTCTTTCCCTCTCCTCAAAAACCTCTTCCCTCTCTTCTCTCCACTCTTCACTTTCCCCATCTATTTTCTCTTTTAATTGCCTTCTCAGCGCCACCTTCCCCTCTCTACCTTTACCTCCCTCTCTCTCGTTCTCTTCCCCTCGTTCTCGTTTCCCTCTCCCCGCCCTCTCTTCCTCCCCTCCCTCCCTCCCTCGCTCTTCTCCTCCTCTAAAAATGCATGAACCGTCAGCGCGCTCGGATAAATGACAAAGACGAAGGCGTTTCTCCCTCTCTTCTTCTCTCGCTAACACAAGAGAAAGCAGCGATAATATTACCTCTTTACTCAGAGCGGATCCCGGCCTAAAGCCTAAAGTTTAAAAAAAAACGCCGCTCCGGAGTCGTTATTCATTTTGAGGAATTCCACTTCATTCGCGGCGAAGCGTTAGGAAACAAATATAGGCTAAAGCTCTTATTTCCCCCCGAACAGTAAAAGTCTGAGGACGCGTTTGTCGAACTGAAGTTGTCCTCGAACCCTTCGGAGCGCAAACAAATGTCTGGACTCGTTGTGAAGCTGAGTCTTTGTGGTTTTGTCCTCTCATGTCTCATTTACTCTGATTCTGCACAGAGGAATATCACATTTTACTTTCCGCTTAGATCTTCTGTGATGAATATGAAGCGCAGTAAAGCTGGTGTTGGAGGATGGACACTAGTTTAGACACATTTGTTGGGTTTTGATCATTCATCTGAAGCTAATTTGACTCTAAATGAGTTTTAGGGACTTGTAATGAAGTAAAAAACAAGTCCAGGCAGAATCCAGATAAAAGTCATATTAATGTAAATTGTTTTATTTGTTGCTTTGGAGTTACAACTGAGCCCGATTCAACCCAGAATGTTTGATTTGACTGAAATATGTCCAGCAGCTTGAGCATGTGGAATGTAAAATACCTCATCGTAACGTTTATTGGCCATGTAATTGCTTAATTGTGTGATTTGCGTGTTAACCTCGATGTGACGCATGTGACAATGGCGTTGTCGGCAGGAATCCTTGTGTTATAGTTTGAACGGTTTGTTTGTTGGATATATTTTTTGGTTTGACGCCCTGAAAGTTGTCATGCTCAATTTTCCAAGAATGTATGTCCCAAATGGGCGTGGTTTAACCCTTTGTGTGCCAATATAAACACTTTCATTGGAGCCCTTTTAAACTTAAACAGCAGATGTGAATGAACATATTTTGAAAAATAAAAAAGGTGCGATAATAGGGAACTACAAACAGTTATATATCACATTTATAAAACCCGTAATAATGTTCGATATGGCTGGGAATCACAATCAAGTCTAATATATAATTTTGTGCTAATCAATATATTGTACATGATATGCTGCGATATATCACTATTTCTGAAGACCCAAATACATTTGAACTACAGCATTTCTTTGTTAAACCACGACCTGCACAATAATATGTCAAATGTGCTGCACAAATAAGCAAAACATAGAACAATAACTAGGTAAATTATGAAGAAAATGAATTTTAGCACAAATTTTAGAAAAAGGACTTCAAATTAGTTCAAAATGATTCAAAAACCTCAACTTTAAAAAGAAAACAAATGGTAGTAAGACGATTATAATAACTAGTGTAACCATTTTTAGCCATATTTATCCATCTAAACTCTTGAAATGTACTTTTTCTTGTATTTAATTTCACATTTCTACACAAATAGTACTCAACTTCAATATTCAAACCCCCACTTAGTTCATGTTATCTCTCTTTTCTACTTCCAGCTGTTCAGTTTGCTTCAAGACAATTATATGTTCTTCATCTAATATTAATATCTTGGTTCTTGCAGACGGCACGGAGCTCGATGCCTGAGGTCAAACGTGTCCGATCCGGTCGACGTGACGGTGATTGTGGCCTATTGACTGGGAAAACACACCGGGAACAGTGGGAATGCTAAAGAGGTGCAGCGCGTGTTCGGTGTGTTTGGCGTGTTTAGCGTGTTTAGCGCGTTAGCGTGTTAGCGTGCTGAGCGTCCTGACTCTTGGCCTCGGGCTCATGTGACTCTGGGGAGAGCAGATGTTGCAGCGAGCGACTGACATAATGTTTTCTACTGTAGATTACGGCTTCATTAAAAAAAGGAAATAAAGATCAACAAAAGGTTAAGACGATTATTTTATTCAGAGATGATTTCTTTGATTAGTCAATTTATAATGATTATTGTACAATTTTCAGCCAAATAAAGGTTGAAATCCAGAACAATTATCAAAAACAAACAACTAGGATTCATTTAATTTAAGTAGACTAAGATTAGTTAATTACAGGTAATTGAGGCAAAATAAAATAAATAAAATAAATAAAATAAATAAAATAAATAAAATGAATAAAATGAATAAAATGAATAAAATGAATAAAATAAATAAAATAAATAAAATAAATAAAATAAAATAAAATAAAATAAAATAAAATAAAATAAATAAATACTGAGTTTCCCTGTCTGTAGCTGATAATAAAAGTATTTTATTTCTTGTCAAGCAGGAATTGAGGGTCGAAAGCAGCACTCTGATTGGCTGCGCTGGAGTGGTGCATGTGATACAAACATTCAATAGATTTATCTACTTCCTCCTTTTACAGTTTAAAGTATCGTGGTCACTATAAAGACATTTTGAAATGGACAAAATAAGGAAGGTCATGACAATTTCAATGAATAAATAAAAGTGGTCGTTTCCGTCTCGAATGCAGGAGAATAAAGACCATTCACAACACGGCGTAATCTCGTTCATGATTCTGGAACGCCGTCTGTGCATCACAACCCGATTCCCCGGACTGTGTAACTCTGTCGGATGAAAACTCGGCAATAGACATGACATTTTCTGATACAGTAATAATTCCAGCACTTTCCTACAGCGATGGAAACGGCGGGTCTCTGTCACGCACAGCTCCGTCTGATAAATTAAACATGGGGTCGGCTCCGGTCGGGGCAGAAGGGGCCGAGGGCCAAAGGCGAGTTAGTGAAGCGTCGTGTTCTGACAGACGAGCGAAGAAGAGGAGGAGGAGGAGGAGGAGGAGGAGGAGGAGGAGGAGGAAGAGCAGCTGTGGCGAGGGATTATAACGTGTGAGAGTGGCATTTAACAAAAGATTAAATAAACTACATGAGGCGTGTTTGCGAGGAATGTTGAGAATAAAAACGCTAATGATTTAATTAGTCGCGGCACGAGAGCTGCAAGATTAACCAAAGCGATTTATCACTTTGAATGGAAAAAATGAGCAAATATAAAGTAAAAGTATCGATATTGCAAAACAAACTAAATATATCACCTCCATCTTCTGACAAAACTTTTTATAATGACAAATAAACGTCTAAATTAGCCTCGGTTTTAATCTCAGTTTTGTCTCTAGGTTGATACATTAAGACGTGAATATATTAGTATTAGTTACTGTGTTAAAATGTGGACTCAAACGTCGCAATAATATCGATATCGCAGTACGCAGTCGATATTGCAGTACGCAACTGTAACACGCATCGAAAAAATGTCCAATGTGTTAAATCCTTTGAGTAAAAAGACAGAAAAAAAGGCTAAATTGAGGCTTGATAAGGAAAATCAGCCTTTTTCAACATTTTAAAAAACTGTATATTTCCGTCAAACAAAGTGCTTTATTGTTTAATTATTGTTTCCTGGGTTTCGTTTCACATTTCAAACATTAAATTTATCCTTCATAATTACAAGTAAACATTCATAAATATATTATAGCTGCTTTTTTCCCCCACAAATACACCAATATTTGCTACTTTCTTCCAGGTTAAATACAGTTTCAAGTAAATATAGTTAAGATACAGTGTTTATTATTGTGTAACCAATATTATAATATCGATACTTTTGCAGTATATTATGCAGCCCAGACTTAATGGAAAAAAATACAAAATACCATAAACAAGTCATAGTAGTGGTGGTTCTAAACGTGATGTGACTTGGGTCTCGCTGAAGACCAAGTTAATCAATCCGACACGACTGACATCCATTTGTTCTATTTTCAGTATAAATCCAATGCAAGTAAGTTATTTAATGAATTATTAATGGTGGTAAATGTTAAATGCATCTCTGGTGAGTTCTCAGACGGACACGCTGTGAAAAACCTGGATTTTTAAACACTGAATAATCCATGCGCCGTTCTTTGGAGACCATTTGATTTGGATTTTAATTGAATTCCAGCCGTTTCCATTCAGCGTCTGGTCCAAACCCGGGAGCGGCTTCGGCAGCACAAACGGGCCAATTAGACCGGAATACAAGCGACGAATGGGAATGCACATTGGACGGATACAAATGCATACGATCGCCAACATCCTGGAGAATTAAACAGATCAAGGCCCAAATCTTTGAAAAATAAGAATGTAAACTATTTAGAGAGGAATAAAGTGAATGATTTAATATATAATTATCTAGTTGAGTAAAAAGTGAGTAAATAATGATTTTCTGGTCCACACACAGACGCCAAAACATGCCATGTGCTGAGAAAAGAGGTTTGTGAAAGCTCAGAAAGAGCATGAATTACATGAAAACGACACAGGAAACATGTCGTTTTACTGTTTTTATCGGAAAAAACGTACATTTTCCATCAGGATGTTTTATCACGTTAGATGGTTCTGGGTCAAATAATGAACAAAATGTCTATTCAAAGGTTTTTCACAATCTAAATTACTAATTGCTTCATTGAGAAAAAAAAAAAGAAAAGAAAAAAAGGCTGGATTAATCAATTGGTAAAATAATTGTTAGTTGCAGCTGAAGAGAAGGAGCCGAGAGGAGGAAGAGCGAGTGATGGAGCGATGTGACAGGTGACAGTGATAAACGAGTGCAGAATCAAACCGTGTCAGAGGAAGAGGAGAAGAAGAAGAGACGAGGCAGATGTTTCCCGTTTCTGATCAACGTGCGAGACAACGAGCTCCGTCTGAGCGACCGAGGCCCACGAGGCCGGAGATAAACCGCTCGAATCAGCGCGGGCGAGAGGTCGGGCGAGTGGCGGGCGAGCGGCGGGGGAACGAGCGGGCGAACGAGTGAGTGAGCGACAGGCAAAAGAGCGGGCGGGCGAGTGAGCGGCGGGCAAAAGAGCGGGCAGGCGAGTGAGTGGCGGGCACACGAGCGGGCGGGCAAACAAGCGGCGCGCGAACAAGCGGGCGTGCGAGTGAGCGGCGGGCAAACGAGCGGGCAGGCGAGTGAGCGGCGGGCGAGTGAGCGGCGGGCGTGCGAGCGGGCGGGCGAGTGAGCGGCAGGCAAAAGAGCGGGCGGGCGAGTGAGCGGCGGGCAAACGAGCGGGCGAGTGAGCGGCGGGCAAAAGAGCAGGCGGGCGAGTGAGCGGCAGGCAAAAGAGCGGGCGGGCGAGTGAGCGGCGGGCAAACGAGCGGGCGGGCGAGTGAGCGGCGGGCAAAAGAGCAGGCGGGCGAGTGAGCGGCGGGCAAACGAGCGGGCGGGCGAGTGAGCGGCGGGCAAACGAGCGGGTGGGCGAGTGAGCGGCGGGCAAACGAGCGGGTGGGCGAGTGAGCGGCGGGCAAAAGAGCAGGCGGGGGAGTGAGCGGCGGGCAAAAGAGCAGGCGGGGGAGTGAGCGGCGGGCAAAAGAGCAGGCGGGCGAGTGAGCGGCAGGCAAAAGAGCGGGCGGGCAAGTGAGCGGCGGGCAAACGAGCGGGCGGGCGAGTGAGCGGCGGGCAAAAGAGCGGGCGGGCGAGTGAGCGGCGGGCAAACGAGTGGGCGGGCGAGTGAGCGGCGGGCAAACGAGCGGGTGGGCGAGTGAGCGGCGGGCAAACGAGCAGGCGAGTGAGCGGCGGGCAAAAGAGCAGGCGGGGGAGTGAGCGGCGGGCAAAAGAGCAGGAGGGGGAGTGAGCGGCGGGCAAACGAGCGGGCGAGTGAGCGGCGGGCAAAAGAGCAGGCGGGCGAGTGAGCGGCGGGCAAAAGAGCAGGCGGGGGAGTGAGCGGCGGGCAAAAGAGCAGGCGGGCGAGTGAGCGGCGGGCAAACGAGCAGGCGGGCGAGTGAGCGGCGGGCAAAAGAGCAGGCGGGCGAGTGAGCGGCGGGCAAAAGAGCGGGCGGGCGAGTGAGCGGCAGGCAAAAGAGCGGGCGGGCGAGTGAGCGGCGGGCAAACGAGCGGGCGGGCGAGTGAGCGGCGGGCAAAAGAGCGGGCAGGCGAGTGAGTGGCGGGCACACGAGCGGGCGGGCAAACAAGCGGCGCGCGAACAAGCGAGCGTGCGAGTGAGCGGCGGGCAAACGAGCGGGCAGGCGAGTGAGCGGCGGGCGAGTGAGCGGCGGGCGTGCGAGCGGGCGGGCGAGTGAGCGGCAGGCAAAAGAGCGGGCGGGCGAGTGAGCGGCGGGCAAACGAGCGGGCGGGCGAGTGAGCGGCGGGCAAAAGAGCAGGCGGGCGAGTGAGCGGCGGGCAAACGAGCGGGCGGGCGAGTGAGCGGCGGGCAAACGAGCAGGCGGGCGAGTGAGCGGCGGGCAAACGAGCAGGCGGGCGAGTGAGCGGCGGGCAAAAGAGCAGGCGGGCGAGTGAGCGGCGGGCAAAGGAGCGGGCGGGCGAGTGAGCGGCGGGCAAAAGAGCAGGCGGGGGAGTGAGCGGCGGGCAAAAGAGCAGGCGGGCGTGTGAGCGGCGGGCAAACGAGTGGGCGGGCGAGCGGCAGGCGAGTGGCGGGCGGGTGAGCGGTCAGAAGCCCAACGAGGGACGGGAGTCAAAAATTAGCACTGAATATAAACGTTGCATCGTCCACGAGCTTCGTCCTGTGACTCTGGATTGTCCTTGTCAAATAAATAAAATAAATGACATTTGTGGAGTCGACTTCAAGGACAGGATTCACCACAAAATACTGACGCTTCATCAGCGCAGAACGATGAAGACTCGACACGTCAAACTGAGCGCCTGAGCGACAGAAAGACGTCCGTGTTTTATATCGACCGACTCGCGATTAAAGTGACGTATGACAGGTTATGAACATGCTCAGATTTTGACTTTCTTTGCTGTATTTATACCTGTTGTACATATAAATGATAGTTTTACACCGATCGAGCAGGTATTTGTGGAGAAAACGTTGAAAAATCAGTGGAAATTGACAGGAAGTGACATCACACCAGGGACACTCATTCCAGTCAAAGTTTATGCAGAATTTACGCAAATAAACAACTTTTTTGACTCTAAACATCCATCCATCTTCTGCCGCTTTATCCGGGGCCGGGTCGCGGGGGCAGCAGTCTGAGCAGGGACTCCCAGACTTCCCTCTCCCCAGACACTTCCTCTAACTCCTCCGGGGGGATCCCGAGGCGTTCCCAGGCCAGCCGAGAGACATAGTCTCTCCAGCGTGTCCTGGGTCTTCCCCGGGGCCTCTTCGCGGTGGGACATGCCTGAAACACCTCCCGAGGGAGGCGCCCAGGAGGCATCCGAAACAGATGCCCGAGCCACCTCAGCTGGCTCCTCTCGACGTGGAGGAGCAGCGGCTCTACTCCGAGCTCCCCCCGTGTGGCCGAGCTCCTCACCTTATCTCTAAGGGAGCGCCCAGCCACACGGCGGAGGAAACTCATTTCGACCGCTTGTATCCGCGATCTTGTTCTTTCGGTCACTACCCAAAGCTCATGACCATAGGTGAGGGTAGGAACGTAGACCGACCGGTAAATCGAGAGCTTTGCCTTTCGGCTCAGCTCCCTCTTTACCACAACGGTCCGATGCAGCGACTGCATCACTGCAGCCGCTGCACCGATCCGCCTGTCGATCTCACGCTCCATCCTTCCCTCACTCGTGAACAAGACCCCGAGATACTTGAACTCCTCCACTTGGGTCAAGGACTCTAAACATGAATTCAACAAAATAAAGGCGCTCTCATATATTTGTATTCGTCAAATAAAAACAAACTGTGACATTAGATGAGTTTTGTCCCAGTGTTTGCTGGGTACTTTCCTCGTGTGATGTCATCAATTACAAACAGGAAGTGGAATTATAGACCTAAAAAAATTTGCTATTCTGTGATAACACGTTTATATTTTTTAGCAACATTCAAACTATATGTACCGTCTGCTAACGTTCAAGTTCCACCTGTAGAGGGCGCTTTAATGTCTGTCCCCGCACGTACGCGTCATCGTCCGTCACAGGTCGATCCGAGCGACTCCCGCCTGTCGCCACATCACAGACAGAAACACGTTTTTGTTCATTCTTCACGTTTTATCACATCCTCCCGAGAGGCCGGACATGTCAAGCCCCCGTCTGCGCCCGCCATCGATCCGTTTGTGTTTCCGCCTGTTTTCTTCGGGTCTCGGCGAGCCCAGAAGTCGTCCCCCGGGGGCAACACACATGAGCGCGGTCGGTCGGCGGGAAGGGGGGCGGGAGGTGGTTGTTCTTTCTCGCGCCGCGCCATCGACCGGTGACGGACGGGAGTCGGACCGAGAGAATCAAAGGCGTCAGATTCTGATCGCATTGTGTGATCTATTGGAATAATGTATCGTGTTGGCCACAGGGGGCGCTACGCAGGGAAGGGGAGAGTAATGGACCCCTTAGAAGTTTGTAGAAAGAAGACAAATCGGTAATGAAGGGAGGAGTGAAGTGAAGGAAGGGAAGGTTTTGGGTTGAATACTGGGAGAGACGAACGATGGAGAGAAGAGAGAAATGACTGATGGAGAGAAGAGAGAAACCAACGATGGAGAGAAGAGAGAACGAGATGGAGAGAAGAGAGAGACGAACGATGGAGAGAAGAGAGAACGAGATGGAGAGAAGAGAGAAACCAACGATGGAGAGAAGAGAGAGACGAACGATGGAGAGACGAGAGAACGAGATGGAGAGAAGAGAGAGACGAACGATGGAGAGAAGAGAGGACGAGATGGAGAGAAGAGAGAAACCAACGATGGAGAGAAGAGAGAGACGAACGATGGAGAGACGAGAGAACTAGATGGAGAGAAGAGAGAGACGAACGATGGAGAGACGAGAGAATGAGATGGAGAGAAGAGAGAGACGAACGATGGAGAGAAGAGAGGACGAGATGGAGAGAAGAGAGAGACGAACGATGGAGATAAGAGAGGACGAGATGGAGAGAAGAGAGAGACGAACGATGGAGAGAAGAGAGGACGAGATGGAGAGAAGAGAGAAACCAACGATGGAGAGAAGAGAGAGACGAACGATGGAGAGACGAGAGAACGAGATGGAGAGAAGAGAGAGACGAACGATGGAGAGAAGAGAGAACGAGATGGAGAGAAGAGAGAGACGAACGATGGAGAGACGAGATAAACGAGACAGATGGAAGAGAGAAACAACCGATGGAGAGAAAGACAAAAGACAACACGGAGAGAAGAGAGTGAAAGTGAACGCGAAAGAGATGATGAGGGAACGAGAAAACGGACAGTGAAAAGGGAAAGAACGGAAACAAAACGAGGGGCGAAAGAAAGTGTAAAAGCGAAGGAGTGAGCGGAGGAGTGAGTGGAGGAGGGCGGCGTTATCGATCAGGCGACAGGCGGGAGCGCTGTGCCCCAGGACGAGAGGCAAGTCAAGGGGAAAATAACCACGGGATCCTCCCCCCCCATCGTCCGGTCTAATGGTCCGACCCAACAAGAGACGCCAACGGGAAGCGAAGATGGATCGATCCAAGGGCCTCACACGGGGAAGAGCAACGAGTGTGGAGGAGGAGGAGGAGGAGAAGAAGAAGAAGAAGAAGAAGAAGAAGAAGAAGAAGAAGAAGAAGAAGAAGAAGAAGAAGAAGAAGAAGAAGAAGAAGAAGAAGAAGAAGAAGAAGAAGAAGAAGAAGAAGAAGAAGAAGAAGAAGAAGAAGAAGAAGAAGAAGAAGAAGAAGAAGAAGAAGAAGAAGAAGAAGAAGAAGAAGAAGAAGAAGAAGAAGAAGAAGAAGAAGAAGAAGGATGCCATGATTTAGTGGGAAACAAAATCAAATAAATAAAAATGGATTTATAGTTTTCAGACGACCTCCTAAATATAACTCTGAGACGTTGAACTTTCTCATTGTTTGTTTGAGTTCCACAAACTTCTTCATGTTTCGCACCTTTAACAAAAAACGATCTCATTCTGGAGATGAAGGTCCAAAATGTACAACAGTTTCAGTATTTATACTCGCAGCATGACGTGTTCTTTCCCCCTCGAAAAAAAAACAGCCTTTCAAAGACTCTTCTCGTGCATTAGATACTTGACTTCCCACGCAGTTCCTAAGCAACTAATCACAGCCCCATTTCCATGGAAACGCATATAAACAAAAGGAAACACACGGAAACACGGAAAAACGTATCGATCAGCGATTCATCCCGGCGCACTTCAGCGGAGAGAGGAGGACCAGAGCTCACCACCAGGGGGCGCAACGAAGACAGGCCACAGATCAAACCGGGGACCTTCTTGCAATGAGGCAAACGTGCGTCTGTGCAGTTCCCAATCTGGACTTAAGGTTAACGTAAACAGGGCTGGTCAGCGTACGGCCCAGGGGCTGAATCAGGCCCTCCAGGCAATTTATTCTGGCCCACGACCCATAAGCCAAATGTTATTTATAGGTTTAATTCTGGGTTAGCACTAGTTTAGACCTGGTTTGGCTTTGGTTTAGTCCTGGTTTAGACCTGGTTGGTCCTAGTCTAGTCCTAGTTTAAGTTTGGTTCTGTTTTGGATGGGCAATCTTGACGTTGGTAAAGCATTTTGTAAGTTATTTCTCGCAAAAATCCAATCCATCAACAGTTATTTCATTGTATTAACTCCACTTGAAACCGTGTTGGGCAAATTTAGTGAGACCCAAACTATACAAGTCCAAAAGTACTGCAGTAACGACACATATACACGACGCCGGTCCAAAAGTACTCCAGTAACGACACATATACACGACGCCGGTCCAAAAGTACTCCAGTAACGACACATATACACGACGCCGGTCCAAAAGTACTGCAGTAACGACACATATACATGACGCCTGTCCAAAAGTACTGCAGTAACGACACATATACACGACGCCGGTCCAAAAGTACTGCAGTAACGACACATATACACGACGCCGGTCCAAAAGTACTGCAGTAACGACACATATACACGACGCCGGTCCAAAAGTACTGCAATAACGACACATATACATGACGCCTGTCAAAAAGTACTGCAGTAACGACACATATACATGACGCCGGTCCAAAAGTACTCCAGTAACGACACATATACATGACGCCTGTCCAAAAGTACTCCAGTAACGACACATATACATGACGCCTGTCCAAAAGTACTCCAGTAACGACACATATACATGACGCCTGTCCAAAAGTACTGCAGTAACGACACATATACACGACGCCGGTCCAAAAGTACTGCAGTAACGACACATATACACAACGCCGGTCCAAAAGTACTCCAGTAACGACACATATACACGACGCCGGTCCAAAAGTACTCCAGTAACGACACATATACACGACGCCGGTCCAAAAGTACTGCAGTAACGACACATATACATGACGCCTGTCCAAAAGTACTGCAGTAACGACACATATACACGACGCCGGTCCAAAAGTACTGCAGTAACGACACATATACACGACGCCGGTCCAAAAGTACTGCAGTAACGACACATATACACGACGCCGGTCCAAAAGTACTGCAATAACGACACATATACATGACGCCTGTCAAAAAGTACTGCAGTAACGACACATATACATGACGCCGGTCCAAAAGTACTCCAGTAACGACACATATACATGACGCCTGTCCAAAAGTACTCCAGTAACGACACATATACATGACGCCTGTCCAAAAGTACTCCAGTAACGACACATATACATGACGCCTGTCCAAAAGTACTGCAGTAACAACACATATACATGACGCCTGTCCAAAAGTACTCCAGTAACGACACATATACACGACGCCGGTCCAAAAGTACTCCAGTAACGACACATATACATGACGCCTGTCCAAAAGTACTGCAGTAACGACACGTATACAAATGAAGCCCTTGTTTGGGTGCAATAGATCTATTTTCCGGTCATTAGACGCGTACTTCTGCGTTAGAGCGTGCACCTGCTTCTCTTTCGGTCAAACACGCACAGCGGGAGCCATAAATACATCACCAGGAAAACCAGGAACACGTACGCAAAGTCACATAGTGCAGCTTTAAGAGAAAATGCCAAAGAAATGATTCTCCATTACACGGCAATGTCCCGTTCCTCCGCGTTCCTTTGGTCCTCGGTATCTCCGCTACGTCCCGCACTAGATTAAGACCACACGCCGGGCTCAGCCAACGATCTGGCGCAGAATTGAATCTTTAAAAACGGGTTGCGCTGCCACTCGGTGCGATCATAGGTCTATTTTAGTCAACGCGTGCGTGTGTCAACAAGATAAGTGCGACGCGAAAGCAATCGAACCATCTCGGAGTGAATGGGAAATTGGATATTTTTGCCGCACGTCACGGTTGATAACATGCAAATCTGGGTCTGTGAAGGTCAGTTCCCTCTCCCTCCGCCGTATAATACCCAGAATTTACAGCGCGTTGCCGTTGGGCGAGGCTTATCGCGCTTGACACACGCGCCGACCCCCGTAGATAGGCGGCCGTTTGGTGGTGTCGATGTTAATTCGCCGGCGTCTAAAGGCCGGATGGAGCGGCGGGACGTCCGGGAGGTGGTAAAACACAGTATTGGACGGGTTTATAGAGCGATAAACTGGCTTGATGGGACGGTGCGGGGAGGAGAGAAGAACAGCCCCGGAGATAAACCCGCGGCGGACGAAACGCGATGTGAGTTCACAGATTAGAGAAGAAAAAAAGGGCAAAGGATTCATCTGATGCGGAGCAAATCACCGCGCGGGAATTTGAAGACGTTTAGAGACCTGTAGAACGGAGGGAAATGTGTGAGGAAATACACAGCGTTTTCACAGATCTTTGTAAAGTTATATTCAACAAATCTATTAAAAGCAACATTGCAGATTGTAATGTTATAAAGTAAAAAGGTGTACAAGCGATATGTTCTGCAAAAGTGACTTGGACTAAACCTGGAACTACAGTAAATCTGGACTAAACCGGGACTAGAACTGGACCAGGAAAATAATGCTTTTAAAAATCATAATATACCGTATTTTCCAGATTATAAATTGCACCTTTTTTCATAGTTTTTTACACTGACAACCACAAGAGGGCGCTCTAGGCTCTAAGCGACGCAGAAGAAGAATCTGCACTTCCTCTTCCTCTGGAGTTTGTGGAATTGTTTAGAAGTGACACAGAGGAAGAAGAATTCAGTGGATTTAGTGATTTGGGGTAAAACTGATGCTTTGTTAAACTTGTTAGCATGTTCTTTATGCTATAGTTATCTGAAGAACTGTTCATATGTTACGTTAACATACCAGACACTTACCACAGTTCTGTCTGTGCCTCATGTAGCTGAAGCTGTTAGCGTTAGCATACGTCATGTAGCTGAAGGTGTTAGCGTTAGCATACGTCATGTAGCTGAAGGTGTTAGCGTTAGCATACGTACACCTATTCACCATGTTCTCTCATCTGTTATTATTTTAAACTGCATTTCAAGATTAAATGTCCTGGATTTTATCAAATATTTCCCCAAAAATGTGACTTATATATGTTTTTTTTCTTCTCTGTTATGCATTTTTGGCTGGTGCGATTTATAGTCCGGAGAAAAGTAAAAAATAAAAGTGGTAAAACATAAACTTACATAAAAAAATACCTAATTAACCAACAAAATTAAACGCTTCCATGTGTTCAAATCAACACAAAACAAAAGAGTGTAAGTTAAAAAAGAAGAAGTTCAAGTTTTGTGCTTGACTTATTGTGTCGTGACGATTATTTCAAAAGCCAAATGTAGTTTAATATGATCCCATTCCCCCGTTACTAAATTAATAATGAGCCTTCTCTAAACTCACGAAACTCTGAACATGAGCCAAACATCTGCGCACGACAAAGTAAAGAAAGGTTTAAAGTTGCTCCGCTCACAAACTCACGTCACGGCCCAAACAAAAGCTAAAATAAGAGCTTTTAACATGAATTATTCAAGTCTGCACTCTTTTTTTTTAAAACTGGGGTCAAAAAAAGACTTATAATCTGAGAATAAAATGTCTTCTAAAGCTCTCCCACAGGCCAAAGGTCAAAATTATGTTTATATTGTCTTATTTTTGCAGTAAAAATCATAATATTCAATAACTTTACACACAAATAGTGATATAGTAGAAATATAGTACAGGTGAAGGTATTGTGAGTACTGAGGTGGGAGCTGCATAGGAACATTTATAATATCTCAATTGTTGTTTTAGAGATGATTAAAACTATTAAAAATGAGCGCACAAAGCAACACGTGAATCAGTATCAGGAGATATTTCTGCACCTTTGTGGTTCAGGTTATGGTCCGTTCACATTTTGTGCAAAACTGAACCTGCAACAAACTAAGACTCGGCTGTTTCTGATCAAAAGAACGAGTGTGATCACAACCAAGACAGAAGAGAAAGTAGACACTGTATTTTCTATCACACAAACTACTTAATTACTCACAAAATCGACTCATTGTTCAGAAAATAAGGGATATTGATCTTTTCTGTGACTTATCGTTGGTGCATTTTCTTTGTATTCGTGTGGATATTCTGTCCTGAGCTGTAGATTTCAGCTCTAGCGAGTCACATAAGTTACTTCTATGACTCTTTAGATACTAAACAAGTGTTTTATTCTGCCCTGTATTTATAGCAGAATGAATCTAAACAATATTGTAGATTTACTATGCTGCGTTATCAGAGGAATAAAATGTTTCAATGTTATTGTCCTGCGCCAAGCAAAAGGTCCCAGATCACTGAAGATGCATTCACGCTAAGTGATCAAAAATGACTAAAAGAGGGACTAAACCAAGTCCACATCGGGGTTAAAACTGACTCGATTCAGGACCAAACCAAGTCCACATCGGGGTTAAAACTGACTCGATTTTAGACCAAACCAAGTCCACATCGGGGTTAAAACTGACTCTATTCAGGACCAAACCAAGTCCACATCGGGGTTAAAACTGACTCGATTTAGGACTAAACCAAGTCCACATCGGGGATAAAACTGACTCGATTCAGGACTA